>NW_025999924.1:11108342-11112950 GCF_001458135.2 Marmota marmota marmota | reverse complement strand
TATATATATATAGTTAGTGTGTGTATATATACACACACAATGGAAAAATCTGTAGCCATGCTGTGACTATAGAAAAGATTATATTTCAAAATCTAGATTTATAATAATAATTGCCTTTTAGGAAAATGATTATTAAAAAATACTAAAGCATATATCTACCATCTTTTCAGTAACATTATAATTTTTTTTTCTAATTGTGCTTTAGGTTTACAGATTCTCTAATTTGAAGGTGCCTTAAAGTTATCCACTGAGCTTGCTTCATTTATTGGAAAGGAAATTGAGACATGGCTTGGTTAAAATATTTGTACAAACCGAATCAGCAAATTACTACAATAAAAATTCAGTTTTGAACTTAAAATCAACTATTTATAGCCCTTCTCCCAAATATAATTTTACATTAATGTTATTTCATCATTGTTAAAGTTCTTCACAATAATACAGTTACTTAAGGAAAGAAGGAATAAAACAAGGACTTAGTCTCAAAAATCTTCAATTATTTCGAGTTACAATCTGACATTAAAACTCAAACTTTTCCAGTAAGCTGATCTTTGAAATAATCTCTTCCAAATAGCCTTGGGGTCATGGTGAGCCTATGGTTTTCGACATAAATAAATTTGGAATAATATATAATAGTTAAGTATTAAGCCAGTTAACTTTATCACTTGCCCTCTAACTAGAAATCAAGGCCAGAAAATTCTCAAATATTGGTTCTCTACCCTGATTGCACTTTAAATTATTTTCAGGAAAGAAAATGATGTCTGAGTCCCACTTCCAATAAATCGAGTGCTTTAAGGTGATTCTGAACCTGGGCGTGAGCATGTGCCCGCGGTTTAGGTTAGACTATTAGCGTGAGCACTGAAGAATAATTTCTCTAGAGCCTTAGCTCTCTCTTCTTCACCACTGTGGTCCACCGGGAGAGCACAGACCTTTCAAACTCCACCTTGTCTCTTCCCTCCGGGCACACTAGGGGGCGCTCCCGCACCAGGTTTGCGCACGTTAGGCTAAACTGACAACAGCTCAGAAAAGGTTTTCATTTGGAAGCCGGCAGAGAGGGAACAGGCAGGGAATTTCTCTAGTGTATTTATGTATTCGAGGGCTGCCGGATATTCTTTTAAGCAAGAATACCGGCAAGGTTGGATTTTCCGAGCATTCGATTCAAAGGCAGCTTCCCTTTTTTTCTTTGGACTTGGGAAAACTTTAACTTCCCGCCAGAAGAAATCCCGGCCGGGCGGCGGGGTGGGATGGTTTACAGCTTTGGGTTTCGAACAGTTCACTGTTTAAATAAATCTTGCTGAGCAATGGAGAACAATCTCCACATTAATCTTGTGTAATTAGCGTTATAACCCTGGCAGCCCAAGAACCACTAAAGACAAAGCTTTATGCAAATGACCTCTTCTCTTTTCTGCTGCCCCTCCCCCCTGTCGGGTCCCCTTTCTCCTTTGGCCCCCTGGATGGTTGTCACCGGTGCTAGCCTCTTTTTGAATGACCTGGTACACTGGGTAACGTAAAAATCCACGAGGAGGTCTGAACTTTCAAAAATAAGGAGAAGGGGCAGCAGCCGAAGAAGGGAAGGGACAGGTACAGTCTAGGGCTGTTAGGAGTTAGTCTCTGGGGAATTGGCACCTGCTTTTGGTAGCCAGTCAAGGACAGAATCCAACGTGTGGAGAGACTTAGGGGTTAGGAAGTGATATTTTCTCCAACCCGGATCTCTAGGGAGCATTCAACGTTGGGGGTGCTCTTCCAGCAGGATGGGGAAGCTGAGCTCTTTCAAGAGGTCCACTTTGCCTTCGGACGTGCACATTTCCTAGGGAAGATTCTTGAACTGAGTTCTGAGCTGAGAGTCATTACTTAAAAAAGACACGGCCCCAAAGGAGGAGGAGAACGTGAGGAACCCCAACGCACAAGTTTTCATTACGCGCTGAAGGTGGGCAGAGGGCGGTGCGCACAGAGGCCAGGATATGCGCACAGCCGCGCACTTATTCCGGGCACAGACGCGAAGCTAAGAGCTTGCAGATCCCCTGCCTGGCTCTGGATTATCTGTTCTGTGTTTACTGTTTCGGAGGGCTTTACGTGAAACGAATAAATTTTTACTTGCTCCCTGGGACTGGCTTGTGTTTTATGGCATGTACTTATTTAAAGCCTCTTTTGTCGGTGTTGAAATGGTCCAAGCTCCCAAATACTATGCAGAGCTATGAGCATGGACCCAGCCGAACTGCAATGAGCATCATTGGTGCAGCATAAGGCGCTAGAGAGACTAGCCGCTTTATTCTTTTCCAGTACACACACACACATACACACACACCACGAATACACACACATCCCACGGCCTGAATGTTTGCCTTTTCTTTTTCACAAACCAGAACCTAATGTGTGTTAATGTCTTATGCAGAGAGATAGGAAAATGCATTCTAGAGAACTGTACCTGAAATACTGCAGGCATCGAGAAATTTCTAAAGAAACTTCTGATTAAAAGCAAGCCTCGATACAAATCTATTTATCCTCCTTCCATCTGTATCCGCTTAGGGCTTATTCTTTCCTTTTCTGACTCCCTCCACCCTCAAAAAGGTAAGCATAATGCTAGGCAAAAGCTAAGATTTGGCTCTTTTAACCCGTAATAGCTGTCATCTCTACACTTTGTTTATGAAATAGAGTAAGAACGGGAGGGGGACTTAATTTAACGACACAACCAAGCTGTATAAATACAATATTCATTTTTTAAAAGTGAAGTGGATTTGGTTTACTCTGAAGAACAGTAATTCAAACAGCACCTATCTGCTGCAGATAGAGTAGCTATGCACAGCTATACAGGCAAGTTTGAAATTTAGAACAAGGCTTTGATTTATTCCCTTTCTATCAGTGATTAATGCCCCTTAATTAGCTAATCTCAAAGCCATTATTTACAACCAGGGCAGACAAAGGGAAAACTGATGATCCAACACTTATGTCAGTTTGAAATTTTAAAACAACAAAAATGCTTTATTCAGAGTGGAGTCCCGAGTCTTGCAGATGAACCTCCAAATAACAAAGAAATCCAGAGGAAAAATATTTTAAACCAAAATAAAATAAGAAAGGACAAATAAAACTCCACCCCCTAAATAATCTGAATCGCACCCCCCCCCTCCTTTCCTTTTCCCAGAAATCGCTGCCGGGAGCCAAGGGAGAAGGCAGTTATTTAAACGAAAAAGGAAGAGACTCTTTGCATCTGCCTTCTACTTTCAATTCATAGAAGTTCTCAATTTCGGCGAAAGGGGAGAAAACGTTGCTAGTTGAGTTTTTCCAAATCGTTTACAAAGAAAGGGATTTGAAATGGCCGTTTTCTCTGCGTTCTTTTCCTGGGAGGGCATTCGGGGCTGGCGACCAGTTTTTCCCCTTAAGATCTGGGGCCTCAAACCCTGCTGTCCGGAGTTATAGGATGTCGGTTAAAGCGCAGGCAGGGCCTAGGTGTTCCGGAATTCCTTTTTGAAATGAACTCTGCTCCCCAAAGCGCCGCCTCTCAGCGGCTTGATTTCAAGTGACCCTTAAAACTCTTCCCTGCCTGGAAGAGCTACCGTTCTTCAGAGTCTTTCATGGAAGAAAACCATAGATCGGGTATTCTGGGGGACTGTAGAAGATTCATTTTGGGGGCTCCGAGATTTGGCCCGAAGCTAAAAAGCGCGGGTCCTGGTTGTTAAAATCGGCTGAGGAGCCTGGCAAAGCGGAGGAGCAGGCCGAGCCTGGGTTGCAGCCTAAGTCCACTTCCCGGGAGGAGCAGCAAGTCCGTTGGCCTTAGGTCATCGGGGTTGTTTATCCTTCCCTCTCCGCTTTCAGAGAAGAGAGCCCCCTCACGCCCACCCTCACCTCTATCATTTTTCCCGAGGAAACCCTGTCGATGCCTTACATCTCAGGTCCTTTGTGCGCTTTTTGCATGTTTGGAAATAGAAAAACATCCAAAGATGTGTTTCTGCGTGGGCAGCCTAAGGCGTAAGAGAGTGGAGGGTTCAGAAATCTTCCACTTCGAAAGTTCGGGAGAAAAGCTTTAGATTGATTCAGGGGCTCCTGAATCCAAGACCCGGACGGGAACAGAAAAAGGCCTCTGGAAATCGGAGCACGCCCTTTAGGCAGCAATATAATGGGATTAAAACAAAACAAAACAAAACAAAACAACAACAACAAAAAAACCCTTCTGGAAAGTAGGTGGCGGAGGAGAGGGAAATCCCAGGGAACTGGAAACTGGGAGGGGAGGCCGGGCTTGGGAGCGAGGTGTGGGGGGCGGGGGAAGGAGGAAAGGAAGAGGGTTAGAGAAATCTAGCGGAGCGAACAAGAAAAAAGCTAGAGGACTCCGTGTCTTTTGTTTGAAAGCACCCGCGTCCTAAATCGTAGGAACGAGGTCGTCATTAGCGCTCTGACCCAGAGGAGAGACGCATTAGAGAAAGAAATGAACAGAGAACCTGCACCTCGCTGCTTGGTTTATTTCGCTCTCCTTGAAATCCCTCAGTCTCGAGGTTCCCGTCGCCCAAGCTTTTCCCTCTCCCTCCAGCCCCCTCCCCTTCGCTGTACAAAGCGCGAGGCTGAGAGGGGAGGAAAAGAGGGAGTCGGAGAGAGAAAACCAACAAGCTTTTCAGGGTAAAA
>NW_025999924.1:11071796-11108060 GCF_001458135.2 Marmota marmota marmota | reverse complement strand
TATATATATGCCTGCGTATCCAGATTACCAACACGCGTTTTTCCATTTGCACCGACTTATTTGGAAACGGTTGTTGGGGGTGATAATTTCGTCTGAGAGATTAACCATTAAAGTCTCAAAGTTCCCAGTAATTGCAAAACCCTGCTTGTAAAAATACCGAATTTTAGAACTGCCCCCCACACCCGCCCATCCCAAATGAAAGCCTGAGGATGCGCTTTGGTCTTGGGGACTCAGGGTGTGGTGGGCAGACAGCTGTTGAATCCGAACAAAGCCTATACTAGATCTGACGCCGCTTGGGGTTCCATCTGGGAGGATTTTTTTTTTCATCTCCTCCCCATTCCAATGGAAAGAAATGGATTTGGGATGGGGTAATCGAATTATGTGTTTCTGGTGGACAGATGGAAGAGGAATGAGTGAACCTTTAAGAAACAAAAGGATGACTGAGATTTGGATTCCGGATGTGCAAATATGGAAACAAAATAGCTAAGGAAGCTCCAGGGATACCAACACTGGAGTTACCTCCAATATTAACTCATAGGTGAATCATCTCCCCTCTACTTTCCCCTCTTCTGTCAAGAACTGTGGCCCTATCTCACAAACTGCTGCAGTAGCCAGAACTGTGGGACATTTTGAGAAACAAGGCTTGAAACCTGCCTGAAACTAACAAAGCCACAGCCAGTCAGCCAGTCAGCCAGTCAATCCCCCCTTCTCTCCCTCTCCTTTCCCCCTCCCTTCTTTTCTCCCTCCCTCTCTCAAGTCTTCCACTAGCTAGGTTCTCTCCAATTATTGCCCAACCGCAAGTCAACCTTACACCTGCTGGAGGGATTTTGGTGATGGTGGTGGTGGTGGGAGAGGGGCAAGCTTGGTTTTCAGCAGCCTGCAGAGCACTGTGGCAAACATGTCGGCACCGCTTAAGACTGTCCTTGGAAATATATTGGAGCCAGGAGCCAGGGAGTTTATCCTTAGCCTAAGACTTTACTGGTTGCCCTTTCTGTTTCTCTTGCCTACCAGTGCTTGCCATCCCTTTCCTATGTCTCTCCCTCAGCACTGTACCATTCTTTGCAGAGTTTGCAAAGCTCTCTTGCTGACTTTGGGTGGAAGGTTTAAAAAAGCGGAGAAAGGAGTGGCTCTGAAGGCATGGAAGGACACATTGGGTTCTCCTTTTTAAAATTTTAATTTCATTGACACGACTTGAAAGGTTTGTTTTGGTATAAGGCAAAGCTGCCAATTCCAAATACAAACAGACGGACACACACTGTGTGTATCAGATGTTGGAAATAAAAATGGTTTATTGATTGAAATAATAGAGGCATTATTTTGATTTGTCTTGACATGAACGCTGATTTATAGAGCTCTTCCCCCATTGATTTCTTCTTGTAGTCCAGACACATGGAAATGATAAAAATCTCACCAAAGCTCACCTTGGTGCTAATCAAGACTGCTCGATGCACGTTATAAATCTGATATTATATTTATTGCTTATCTTTATTTGAGAGGTTAGTCTCCATTCTAGGATTGTCCCCTTTCGAAAAAGAAATTCGGATGCATCTGTTTTCACTTTGCACTTTCAATGGGCTGGAGCAGACAATAGTGTGAAAAACATCTGAAAATATGAGGCGACAGAGCTGCATGTGTGTTTCATTTTTGCAGTGCTAGGGTAGAAAATAACAAAAGAAAACACACACATACACACACACACACAGAGTCTCAGGACAGCAGCACAAAGGGAGCTCTGACCCAGAGCTAACACACTAGACAAATTAAAGGAGTAAATCCGAGGAGGACCCAGGGCAGGGAGGCTCTGGGCTATTTGGGACAGATCATGGACCTACCATAGAAATTTAACTTGGGTGGGGGAAGAGCAGAGACAGTGAAGTGTCCAGAATTGGAACTCAGTCCCTGATGCCGGGGACAATATATTTCATTAAAACAAAGAGTTTTCTTGGACTGCGCAATAAAAGAAAAATAGTTAACACAAAATAAACATAACCTCTCCCCTCCCCAGCAACAAAACAACCAGTCACTCCAAACCAAAACCGAAACCGAGTGTTTTCGGTTTAATTGTTGCGGGATCACAAGAGATTCCCACTTGACCTGAGCCAGGCTTAGAGCTCAGGAGAGGTCAGTGGGGCTGGCCTGGTTGGAAGGAGACTAAGGAACGCCTTTTCCGTGAAGGGGCAAAAAAAAAAAAAAAAAAAAAAAAAAAATTGCAGAGTTTAAAGGCACAGGAATACAAAGACGGGTGTGGGATTGTCTGGTTATCCACGGATACCGGCTGTTGTTGCCTCCCAAAGATGACTAGGTTACGAAAATAAAAGGGCTGTCGGTAAAGAGGAAAGATTAAATATCAGCGAGGGCATCCTAGGAAATCGTACTGAGCGCTGCAGCTCCGGAGCTGGACCACTGCTGCCCTTGCAGCCAATCCCGGGGCCTGTAGGCGCGAGCGGCAGAGAATAGGGCAACGGTGTGGGAGCAGGAGCCTCCTGGCCGCAGAGCCAGCCACGATGCGGGACCCAGCTCCGACTCCGACCCGCGGACGTGTGGGAAAGGATGCAGGACTCCGGGCCAGGGCGGTCCTAGAGCAAAGGGGATGGTTGAGCAGAGAAAGGGATGCCCAGGGCTCTCGATTTCTCGTTCCAGATTTCTGCCCCTGTTTCCCCGCCGTCCCAAGGACGTGCCCTAAGAAAAGGCGCCTCCGAGAGCGAGTATCCCATCCCTAGACACAGAACGCCCCTGGCACCTCAGTACTGAAGGGAGAGTTTCACTTCTGACCTTCCTCCAGGTCGTTTATTATTCTTGTAATCATTTAAATTTATTGTACAGCCTGTTGCGCTGTCGGGACAGAGGGTGATCCATTTGGGGCTCCAGAATTTCCCTAAAGGCAGTCTTTTCCCCGGACGCCGCGTCGCTGACCTAGTGAGAGCACGCGAGCATTTTCTTGTTGAAAAGCGTCTCCGACTTCACCAGGCCGGTCCCCTCTTGAAGCTCACCTTAGGCAGTCGCTGGAAGTTCCAGTTCAGGCATAAGCTTTCCTCTGGCAGGATTCTTCAACTCCAAGGCTGCCTTCCCCAGTCTGGTTCCATGGTCACTGCTCATTTCTCTGCATTTAGTGCTTAGGAAACTTAGAAAGCCCGCTTTCATTTGTACGTCGTCTGCCGACAGCCCCTTTGAGTTAGTGCATCCAATCCCCCCTCCCCACACGTAGTGCACTCATTTTTATTTTTAATAAATGATTTAAAAAATCAAAACAAACCTCTGAATCAGTCCGCCCAATTTTATGCTCCATCTCCTCTATATATGTGTTACATTCTCTCTGCCAATCGATGGGAAAGAGTGTTTAAGGACATTTGCAATTTCCTTTGTCACTTGCCACTCTTATGTGTGTAGATTTTACATATCATTTGTTTACCAAATCAGTTCTGATTTCCTCAGTTCAGGATTCAGAATTTTTGTTTTTAGATTAATTGCCCAGCACTGGAAGGACAGGATATTTTAGAGGGTCCACTTGATGCAAAAATGGTCAGCCAGTATTAGGGCAAAACAAGGAGGTTGTTCTGACAGATTCTGGTCCTCTGCAGGTTTTGAATGAACTCAAAAAGCCTTCTTTGCCTTCCTAGTACTTTTTGCACTTTTTTTTTTTTTTAAAGGCCATACCTTGAAGTGATGGTTGGGTGCCTAATTTCTCTTGGCCTTAACCTCAGGCATTACAAGTTCCTCCTTGCCCAGCCCAAAGCACTGTGTAGATCCAACACCCCGGTTGCAGATAACATTCAGTCATGTCAGTTCTTTTAGCCATATGATGCCTACCTGCATTCTGATCTTGCATATTCTTAGGTTCCTTATGAGTCTCACTGGTTTACTTATTGATTTCTTTACATGATTGCATCATGACTCAACACAGCTGAGTGCTGTGGAGCTTGTGGATGATACTATTACTTCCCTGATTAAAAATCTACACAGTAAGATTTTTTTTTTTTTAAATGAAGGGTTTGGGTGGTACAAGCATCCTTTTAATTTTTTTTTTCTTTTTCCATAAAATGAATGAGCTTTAAGTTATAAGAAGCTCAAGTTAACTATGCAGGTGTTGGGCAACCAATTTCAGGTTTTCATGGCATAATTATCCTGGATCATCTGATGGCCAATTGGATTAGATGACCACTTGTCTACCTCTGAAGGAATCCTAAGGGCAACTTCATCACAATTCACTTATCAGCCAAACAATTGGTATCTAAAAATGCATCAAGAGTTTTTGTCTATTTCAACAGATAGCAGATTTCATGGAATTTGAAATTTATAAAAATAGCTACTTATATTTTGGGGTCAGATTTAATTTTTGCTTGGGTCATTTACTTTGGAATTTATGAAGGTATCCATAGGTGTGGCATCTCTTTAAGCTTTCAGCTGTAATTAGGGATACAGGTGAGGTGGTGATGTTACTGAGATGTTAAGGACAACACACACATGAGTAAACAAAAGAAAGCCCTGCAGCAACAGCCTTACTTCAAAGCACAGCTGCTCCGCTGGGGTCAAGGTGGTTTCTTCCTAACTAAAAACAAGATTGTCTACCTAAAATTATAATAAAGACCCTGACAGACCAAGGTTACAACTGGCCCAGGATGCAGTCTCTTGGGAATAAAAGGACAATTAATAGAAATTCCTGTTGGTCTTCCATAGTCCTGTCTTTGTTATGATGTGGGCAGAAGTAAGTCAATAATCAGAATTTTGAATAAGCAACAAATGAGTGCCCTTCAAATATTAAACG
Organism: Marmota marmota marmota; assembly: GCF_001458135.2. Lineage (NCBI taxonomy): Eukaryota > Metazoa > Chordata > Mammalia > Rodentia > Sciuridae > Marmota > Marmota marmota. The sequence goes on along the minus strand of NW_025999924.1, from coordinate 11,103,298 downwards.
GCGAATCGATATTTTATGGATCTGGAAAAAAAGAAAAGAAAAGAGGACACTGTCTTCTGAATGGACAGCAATTAGATTTTGTAACTAGACAGAAGGATTGGCAAAGAACAATAGCTCAAATGATGGCTTGTCTCATTCAGTCAATAACTAGGCAAGAAGAAATTTGGACTAAGGAAATTTACCTGTCCAAATCTCTGTATTATGGTTCCAAGTTCACTAAGCAACTTTCTGATTATAATTTACATTGCTGTGCATATCTGATGAACTATGAGAATGTATTTATGTATCTGATATTTTACATATGTATATGAATATATTGGATGGACATTCTGATTTTAACATTGGTCTTAATGACGTTCGTTAAATGATTCTTCTCTAAAAGAGTAACTCTTGGTTTGCTAAGAAGTCAGGTTTCCAGTTCTGAAAGAGCTAGGACTGGTCTGGTGGACTATAAAAAGCTTTCTGGGAAAGGCTTCCTGTCTGGTCTTTTAGCAAAGGCCTGTTAACACCTTCCTAGTACCCAGAGCAGCTCATTGGCTGTCTGCTCCAATTTCAATGGATAGCAATGGTACCTAGAACTCAAAAGTACTTAAGACTTATTTTTTTTTTTAAATGAACAAGTACAAATATCACAAATGTCTCTGCTTTCTATAAAAAATTAATTTGTCTAAACTATTCTTGTAATTAATTCAAGCTTTGGTCAGCACCAAATCGTGAGTTCACTAAGTTTGTCACCTACTGCTAAAATGTATCATATCCTTTTATGTTTAACATAGTTTAATTAGATATTCTTTTTGAAGTTAAATTCTGCCATTTAGGATTCTTTGTTTTATTGTTTCTCTTCCTAATTTTTTAAACCCCTATCTTACCTCAGCAAAAGGAACTACCAGATTTATTTAGCTGTCCCCACAGAAAACCCTTTATCTCTTGATTGTGAATGTGGCTTATTGCTTCACACTTTACATTTGTTTTTTCTATTATTGCAGACAACATTACACCTATTGTTTAAAGATAAATGCACCTGACTTTTATAAAAATTTAGTATCTAAAATTAGGGCTTTTGGAGGATTAAATCAGATAAAACATAAAAGACTTAACTCAGTGTCTAGCACTTAGCATGAAAAATATATTAGTTGCAATATCTTAAACGTAAGATTTTCTCTAGCTGAAATTTTTAAGGCATGGGATATATTGACCCCGTATTTCCTGTTCTTTCTTTGTGGCTAATAGCTTAGAATTCTTCCTCTTCTATGTATATTTAAAGTTCTTTTTCCCTAAATACATTTCATTAAAAATGTTTATATTTATGGATTTAATACATACGTGGAGACTGAAGCTTGCACTGTGCAACTATTTTTACAAAGTTAAAATAACGTACAATCCATCACTAATCTATTGTGTCTTACTTGTCATCCCATCAATATTTTACTCACCCTTCCTTTTTCTTTGAATCCTAGAGTTGGAAAAAAAAAACTTAAATGTCAACAAGTTGTAGAATCATTGAGTTTTTAATTGTAAATGAATTTAGACATATCTAAAATCTAAGTCAATTCTTAATTTATCCATGATAACTAAGCTATTTTTATCTTTTAATGCTCTTATCAAAGTTCCTTTAAGCATCTACCTAAATGATATCTCCTAATATCCTCTTCTTCATATGGTGTTCCAGTCCTGTTAAAAATGCTGTGCTGATTGTGGGCCATGATTTCTTCTTACATATTATGTGTGGCATTTATTCCAATGGCTGATACTTGCCTTTTTTTAATGGGTCCTTTGATTTAAATATATTTTCTGTAATTGTTAAGAGTTGAAGAAACAACCCTGGTTATTTCTAGATCATTTTTTAAATAGATGGTTCTTGTGTTAGCAATCCATTGAGGTGCAGCTCAGTGAAGATTTGTCTAAGAGATTATACATTGTCACTGAAAATTTATAAATTTCACATTTAAGATTTTTAAAAACAATCTCTGAATGCACATTATTTTCTCCAGATGATTAGTTTATGATGTACCTCTTTAGTAAATCTCAATAATTCTGCACTGCTCTAATGATGATAACTTTGACCCCCTTCAATGACTTCAGTAAACTTTAACGCAAGAAGTGTTTCAGACTTACCATCATTGTTTTATGCATCCTGAGTGCAATTTTTGCAGATGGTTTAGTGTATTTATGAAGAAAGTGCCACAAACAAATAATCTTTAGATTTGGGCCAGGCTCTATCACCATAATTTGTTATATGACTATAATTAAATCCCTTGAGTTGCTCTTTCTCATTTATTTATCTGTTAAATGGGAGTAATAATGTGTGTGTGCGTGCGTGTGTGTGTGTGTGTGTGTGTGTGTTAGTTTGCAAAACTACTACGGACAAAACTACTGTGGACTGAATGGATTAAATAACAGAAACATATCTCTTATAGAACTGGAAGCTGGGAAGTCCAAGATCAAGATGGCTTGATTTAGTGTTTACTGAGAAGAGCCAAGAAAGGTAGATCTTTTGGGCCTTTTTATAAGAGCATAATCCCTGCATGAGACCCTCATCCTTGTGGCTTAATTACCTCACAAAGGCCCCATGAAATTGTATTATGAATTTTGGAGAGACACAAAAGTTTTTTTCCATAGCTTTGTGCATGTGTGTGTGTGTGTGTCTCTGTGTGTGTATACATGAGAGAAACTAAACTTAGACCATGTAATTTAAAATTACAAGGCATGAGAAGAAACTTCTTTTGGACTACTTCCTCTGGGCCATGTCTTGTGTTGGGCATGGTGCATATATCATTTCATCTGATGGTATCATTACTCACGTTCATGAAGTTTATGATTGGAAAATTATCAAATTTCCAGTTTTCTATTTTCTTCTCTATCTGGTTCTATGTTGCCAACCAGGTTTTAACCAATTCTTCCAAGATCTTGATTTTATCCCCCTTTTTTTTTTTTTTTTTAATAATGGTCTCTTCTTGTTTTAGGTATTCAAAAACTTCTCCTATCTCCTGTGGGATATTGCTTACATATAACTTTTGAAGTCCCTATTTGTTTTAGACACTTTACTTTCACAGATGATAATTTTTCTGCCTTTAGAGTTGGGAGCTTTGCTTTTAAGATCTTGGCTTTGCTCAAATATTTGTTGATTTTTGGCTTTGTACTTCTCTTCATACTTGAGTTTTTCTGTTTTCATGTGAACAATTCTTGTCTTCATGGATTATGAGAAAGGATCTGGATAGGCTCTTCGGTAGAGAGGATAAGTAGCTCATCTGTAAAGAACAGATTATTTTTCTTTGTCTGCCAGAAGAATGGAATTACACCATTATGTTTTCTTAAAATTTTACTTCTTTACAAATGCTTTCCAAATTATTTTCATAATCAGCATCATTTTTTGTCCCTTTTCTAAAATTAAATAAATTGCATAAATTATTATTTTGGTCCTTTTTCTCTACATGGGGGTTTGAAACCTCTTTCATACACAGCAACAAAGCGACTTCCTCAAGGACATATCCCATACTAGTTTTTGTTCACATTTCACAAGAAAGTTGAGTGTTTTGTTTTCTGTTTTGTCCTAACAAATATTTGCATTCATGAACACTGAAAAATGATTCATGATCTGGTTTGGAAGTGTGAAGATTATGTGAAGTCCTCACTCTTTTTTTAAAAAATAATTAATTTATTTTAATTAGGTATATATGACAGCAGAATGCATTTTGATTCATTGTACACAATTGTAGTACAACTTAGTATTTCTCTGGTTGTACACAATGTAGCATCACACCATGTGTGCAGTATACATTTTACCCAAGGTAATGATCTTCATCTCATTCCATCATCTTTATGCCCTCATGCCTCCCCCCAACCCCTGTTATGGATCAGCATCCACTTTTCAGAGAGAACATTTGGGCCTTTAGGTTTTTGGGGTTGGATTACTTCGCTTAGCATGATATTCTCCAACTCCATCCATGTACCTGTGAATGCCATACTTTTATTCTCTTTTAATGCTGAGTAATATTACATTATGTATATATACAACAACCATTCATCTATTGAAGGGCATCTAGGTTGCTTCCACAGTTTACCTATTGTGAATTGTGCTGCTATAAACATTGATGCAGCTGTGTTACTATAGTATGCTGATTTTAAGTCCTTGGGTATAGAGTGAGGAGTGGGACAGCTGGGTCAAATGGTGGTTCCATTCCAAGTTTTCTAAGGAATCTCCATACTGCTTTCCAGATTAATTGCACCAATCTGGAAATCCCACAGCCATATATGGGTGTGCATCTTCCTCCACATCCCTACCAACATTTATTGTTGCCTGTATTCTTAATAACTGCCATTCTGAATGGCATGAGATGAAATCTTAGAGTAGTTTTGATTTGCATTCTCTATTTACTAGAGATGTTGAACATTTTTTCATATATTTGTTGATTAAATGTATATCTTCTTCTGAAAAGTATCTGTTCAGCTCCTTAGCCCATTTATTGATTGGGTTGTTTATTTATTTATTTTTTTGTGTGTGTGTGTGTTAAGTTTTTTGTCTTGCTATTTTTTGAACTTTTTAATAAAATTGTTCTACCTTTCATACTTGTGACAGATAGCCCTAGAGAACTTTTTAACAGATAGAACCCTGAAATAAAGGGGGACCTAACAGGTAGGTTTTACTGGGTTGGTGGAACAGCGGACAGGTTTCATGACCCTGCACTTCTCATGGTGTCAGATCAGAACCCAGGAGTACTCAGAGCAGACTCGTACAAACTGGGAATGAAGGATAAACCTTAGTTACATGAAGATTTTGCCTTAGGTCAACTATGGTCTATTTGGGTTTATCAATCCACTGCCATATTCTTCAGATAACCATCTAGACTGACTAGCAGGCAGACTCTGATTCTTCACAAAAACCCTGTGTCCCAAAGTGAATGGCCTCTTTAGTACTCCCAGAGCTTTTAGCAGAATTACTCCAAACCCTTGATATGAACAGTTTAGCAATTTCCAGGAATTTTACACACACACAAAAAAAATATGTAGTAAAATCTCCTTATAGAAACTGGTCCTGCAAACTTGGAATTTGTATTAATTCAAAGAGGAGCTTCACTGCGTTGACCTATAATTAACAAATAATACAAAATGGATTCAGTCTTTATAAGTTTTCAATGGATAAACAGTAGAAAACTTAAAAAACTGCTTATGAATATCCTTGAATTCTTATTCTTCATTTTGTTCATCAAATTTAAGTTTACATGCTAATTAAAGAAATAAAATTTATACTGTAATTAAAATCTTACCATTTCCAGCTCAATCTTAGAAGGCAGCTTGAGGCTCTATTGCTCCAAACCTGGGAGGCATATTGGTTGATAAGAAGAATTCTCCATTTGTTAGCAAAATTTTGTCCCAAACTACTTTAGAGACGGAAAACTTGAACATGTTTATATAAGTGATATTTAAATCGAACTTAAGTTTCCTCATTTGGCTTGTCTTATTGGTCATACATTTGTAAACTAAAAATGTAAATCAGTGAATAGTTGGAAATTTTCCAGGTCATGCTAGCTGAAGTCTTCCTAAACTGAGATAGCAATCTTGATGATAAGCTCAGTTTGTCAGGCTCAGTTCCATATGTCCCATATCTTGTTTAAATATTTGATTTCTTAGAGCACTGCTTTAGAACTTAGGGATGAAAAAATTCTCACTCCAAATGTAGTTATTAGAAAAATGACAGACAACTTGGTAAAGAAGTCCTACTGTTGATATGCTTTATAGCTGCTAGCAGGCTGAGCTATGCTGGAGTGAGGTTGTTGCTGTGTTTGAGCTTGAGTCACAATTTAGCAAATAGAAACTGTGCCCTTCTCATTGCACCACAACAGCAAAATTGCCTCTCAGTGCAGCTGAGAGAAAATCCAGTTGTTTTATTTTGAGGTCATTTTCTTTTCCAGAAATACAAATCTGAATAGTAAAAGCAGTGAGTCAGTAGCAAATCAAAGATTACGTACTGCTACCTTAAAGAAAAAAAAAAGGTACATTTTGGTCCATCTTTGTGTACATGCACATCAGTTTTCTTTATCACATTATGTGCCTCTCTATTTGCCACAAATGGCACTTCTTTCTCAATACTTGTGATGTTTTTACTTGGCCGATGCACAATAGCACGATCTATTGGCAAATATTGTTTTGGAGATGAGGAAACTGAGCCCCAGAGAAGGAAAGTAAATTTTTCATAATTGGTTGGAAACACAGCAGGAACAAGTACCTACTTCTTCTGGCTCCTAATCAAGTTTCCCCATTGCCTTCAAAGCTCAGTTCCTCCTGATACCATTTCAAAACACCTGGCTATTGCTTGTTTCGCTTTCAGCTTTTGATATGATTTGACCCTAGAAGGGCAAGTGAGATTGAGTTGATTCATGAACAAACAGTGCAGACAAAGTGATAAATATTTCGGAGATAAATATGTTTAATTAACGAACAAGTATGAATACCTATAATAGGCACCTCACTCACTTCCAGAGGATGGCAAAGCATAAGTGTAATTTTTCATGTTCTATTGTTTAGGAAATGAATTATGTATAAATTGTTCCTAAAATAGCACAGCAATTTATTAACAGACTTTCAATGACTTCTGGGGAGAATGTTCTAAGACACAAAGGCCATGTCTGTATGCAATCATAGAATTGCCATTTTAATGGAGATTTGAATTTTTGTCGGGACATCTTATCAGGCCAGTTTGAAATGACAGTGGTAGGATCAACTATCTTTCTTTTTCTGTTGTACCGCTCGCTCTATGGAAACAAACAAAAGAACATGGATAAAATACTATTTAATTGACTCCATACAAATATGCTTTAAATATCCACTTTGGAACTGGCTAACCTTTTTTTTTTAATCTCTCTCTTTTTAGTAAATGTGATACATGACGTAGAATGTGAAATTTTTATGAGGTTTCCATTTATGTCAACTCATTCTCATCCATTCATTATTTATTTGGCAATTAAGAGAATCTGTACTGCTATTCAGTTTATTGTGTCAACAAGCATTTGTTACAAAGCTACTCATTTACCTGGGTTCAAAAGAAGTGGAAGTCCTGACATATTCCCAGGAGCAAAAACATTTAAAAATTCCACATGCTTAGCAAATAATATTCTGGGTTATTTAGATTGCTCTGTGTGTATAGGAGAATACAGTTTGATTAGCCACATGAGCTCAAAATGGAAAAAGGATGTAGGATGCCTAGAATATACCATCAGTATATGACAAATTTAACATTGAAATTTTGCCTCAATATCACTGTATTTAAATGAATTTGCAATGAATAGTTTTTGGAAGTCAGGTTCTAATTTTCATTTTGTCATTAGAATGGAGAATGCAAATTTTCACACTGCTTTTTGTAAAAAAACACTTTTTTTTTGTTATGAATGCATCTATAAAAGTCCAAAATATAAGCTCTGATTCATTTTCAAAGCTTCAAAACTTAGTTCATACAGATTAATTTCATGCACATAATTTATTCATTAAGTCTTCTATACCTCTAAAGTTCTAATGACCTAATCTTTGTGTCCTTCATTCCTCTAAGATAATTCAATGAATTATATTCTGAATGATACAATGAAGGGACGTTTGATAAACTAAGTTTTATGTGTTATTTATGAGAAAGACACTTAGGATTTAAATAAGTCTTTAAAATATTTACATTCTTACTTCTGACTTTTTGTTTTATACTTTTTTTTTTTAAAAGAATGGGGTTTTCTCTTATATTTGATGTAGGTTTCAGACTTCAGATTTATAGCTCAACACCTTGCAACAAATTTTGTAAATATTCAGTGGGGCCTTGGTCCTGAAATATAAACACTTCTTGCTATTGAAGCACTGAAGAAAAGCAGAAGCCCTCATTTATTATGAGGCATCCAGAAGACTAAAGAGATTTTGGACTTCTTTTTCTTTTTTTCTGGAACATCTTCTTCAATAAGAAAAATGAAATGTCATCATGCTAAGGTGAATCATAATAAATGTTATGTCTTGTCTGACACTGAAAATAAATCCAAGTAAGTTTGGAGAAATATTGTTGCCTTTTCCCCCATAGAGGTTTAGATCAGCTTTATAAATTAAACAGTATACGTTGACAGCCCAGGGCAGTAAGTAAACTATTCAGTAGATAATCTCCATAGAAACCACAAAAAGTTTAACCGTCTTAATCTAGAATAGCATTCTTTATTCAACTCTCAGATATAATAATGGCAAATCCTTTTTTTAATATTAATGATCAGTAACAAAATCATATTTTAATTGAAAACATGTTTGATGCAAAATAACTTAGAAATAACACATAGGTATTAATGATTGCAGGTAATCTCAATATAAAAATTTTCTTAATGAAATTATCTAATAATTTTGCTGAATTTCAGAGAGTTCTATCTTGTTGCCAGGCATTTCCTAAGCATTTTATATATCTCCAATATACCAATTAAGAGGAAAATGAGGCACAGAGAGTCAGTTGCCCTACAATATAAGTGGTAATGTTTAGATTTGCCTCTGGGCTCTGTGATATGTCATATTCACCATTTAAACCATGTAGCACAAACCTATGTGAACATTTGTATCAATTGATTTAAAGACACAAGGTAATACTATTTTGAATGATAAAAATTTAAATCAGTCTTAATCACCTATTAACTTCTTGTGGTGTAATTTGACGGATGTTAATAGCCTTATTCTCTAGGATCTGCTGGCTCTAGAGTTAGCAACCTCCTTAAATGTACATCATTTCCCCCTCCTTTGGTGATAAAGACACCTTAGAACACAACAGGAAACCTTGTAAATTGTGAAGACCCACAACAGAAAAAGCACAGATTAGTTTCTGTGTTTGTTTAGCTAGTCTCCTTAATGGAATGGTGCCCCCTCCCCCAACAAATTCACATCCACCTAGAACCTGTGAATGTGACCTTATTTGGACATAAGATCTCTCTGCAGATGTAATCAAGTTAAGATGAGGTCATGATGGATTGGAGCGGGCCCTAAATTCAATCACTGGTGTCCTTAAAAGAAGAGGAAATTTGGATAGAGACACAAGGGATAAGACACAGGGAGGGAGACCCTGTGAAGAGAAAGTGTAGATTTGCAGTGATGCAGACACATGGCAGGAGAGCAAGAACTGCTGGCGACCACTGGAAGCTGGAAGAAGCAAGGAAGGATTCTTCCCTGGAGACTTGGGAGGGAGCAGAGCCTTAATTTCAGACTTCCAACTTCCAGAACTATGAGAGAATAAGTTTCTGTTGGTTGTGCTACTGTGTAAGATCAACCTCAGGAAACCAAGACAGTTAAGGGCACCCATTGCTACCAGAAGAATACAACTGCCTGAGGAACAAGTGTACTGGTTGGACGAGTGTTACTGCCTGGGATAGCTAGGACATCTCAAATAGAACTAAAAGTTGGAAGAAACACAATAAAAAAGGGAGAAAAGAGGCAGAGGAATAAGTCCTTAAGGGAGAGAGAACAATATACCATCACTGGGAGTCTTTTCAGCTTGGTAAGTCTAACTAGGGCTTGTCTTACCAAAAATAGTCTCTAGAAGATCAGTGATCTTCACTTTACCTCCTTCCTGTCTTGACTAGAATAATTCTTCAAGAGTGCCCCTGAATGCTGACTTTGTGTTTACTAAATTAACTATGGAGAGTGACAGCATCTTACTCATCTTTGTACCCATAGTGCCAAACACATGTCTTACTGGGGCTAGGAGTCAGTCCACACATGTAAATAATTTCTTCTCTGCTTCTGTTACCTGTAACACTGTAATAAAGCCCAGTATACATTTGGGTAGAGATTAATTCAGACGTTTCTCTCAAATTGGCCTAAGAACTGTCCAAGGTTTGGGCATTAGCTACAGTGTTACTGAGTTTCACCCAAGAGCTTTCTCTACAGTTTTACATTCTTGGATGGACCAAGGCACTTCTGTAAATGTTATCACGTTTTTCTCTTTTCCTTTCTGTCTTGCTTTACGTGCCATGAGTACCACCTTTCATCCAAAGTTGTGCCTCCTGATTCAATATTCATTTATTAAGTTATTAATGAGCATAAAAAACATGCCAGACATGGTTTTGATCTCAGGAATACAACAGTGAACACATGGCCTCTACTTTCAAGACCTGGTAGGGCACATGAACACATAAATAGGCAATTAAATTTAGTATAATAATGTTTGAGTGGAATGGAGTAGAAGGTAGGAGAAACTTCCCTCTTGGAAAAGATGGATTTTAAACACAGTGATCCCTCTTTGTTTCTCTCTAACTGCTGTAGGAAAAATATTAAAGATGACTCACAAGGAAATACAAATGGTTATTGGCACATTGTCTTATTTCATTCAGCCATATTATAACTTTAATAGTTATGAGTCTATAAATATAAAATTATAGTCCCTATAGTTGGCCATACAAGAAGCAGTTTTTAAAGAAATAAATCTTTTCTTAGTGCTCTTAAATAGACTACAGTCACTAATCTCCGAACTTGCCATTTGTGGGACCAATTCTTTGTACATTTCTTGGTCTGGAGCTCATTTTTTCTTCTTTGGGTTTGGTTGGAAGCCATTTTGGCAGGATCTCAGCAAATACTTACAAGGTATCACTCTACTACATCCAGAGTAAGTCTCTGGGCAGACATCAATCAACAAGATAGACTGGTTCCTTGTCTTCCCGCAGCTGGATGTTTTAACAAAAGAAGGAGTTGTGTTTCTCTGAGAGTCACTTAGGGTCTAATTCGAATTGCTCTCAAGTTTTTCTAGCTGATAGCCAGAGCTGTCAGCTGTTTTGAGGTTATTCTATCAAAACCTCAAAAATGGTTAAAAAGGAGTTATTCTGATTATTTTTGTCTATTTAAAGAAGCAAGTATTTGGCCTGAGATACCCTCTCGCTCCCTACCCCAATAGAATTTAGACCAAGTAGTGGACTTGGTCCTGTGTGTAAATATTTGTATCTTTGTAGCTGCAGAGAAAGGACCCCAATTAAATGCTCTTGAGCATTTAATTACTTTCCGTTGAGACTTTAACATTAACCCTGTTTATTACTCTTAAACTACTCCAGAGGGCAATATTTTTTATTGGTGACAGATTGCCCAAACTGTTGCCAGTGACCTAATCTCCCTTGGTAGACATGACTGCATTTTGCTGAGAGGTATTCTCCTGAATGAGGAGTGTATACTGTATTAAAGCAAGTGCTTTCCACTTTGTTTCTGCAAATATGGACTATGGATTCATGCAGATCCATTGCACAGACCTTGAGTTTTCACTTGAAATCTAGGCATTGGATGTGGCTGCACACATTCAGTCAGGTGCACATTCTTTGACTCAGTTCTTCCTTATATATTATTGATAGAAATCTGATATTTGGCATCTGAAGCTATTCATGACATGATTTGAGGTCATAGGAGGAAATCTAAAACCAGATGCCTAGAATCAAAGCATCAGGAAAGAACAGTTCTATTTTTGATTTTGCTAGGCAAATTTAGACATACCACTGACCTTTGAACTTCAGCTTTCATATGTATTAAACTGTACTATTCATGCTTTGCCTATGCATGGCGTTCTGATGAGCACCGGCTCATGTAAGATAAGGGCTAATTATTGCTGTCAAAGGTAGTGGCAGGATCCACTGGCTTGATAATCACACTTTATTATCTCCACCTTTCCCAGCACTTCATGAAGTAGTGTTCATTGATTTAAATTGCCAGAGTCAGAATAAAATTAGTTCAATGTGTCGCATCAGTAAAAAAAGCATGTAATGACAGATTTGGAAGAAAAAGAGTACTAAAGACTCTATAAGATTTTTTATGTCTTATCTCCTTGTGTATAATATATGTAATCATGTATATGTGTATAAATATATAATCACTTAATTATTAACATTTAAAAAGAGTATTTGGAACTTGCTATCAATGAGTCCTTGCAGAGACCTGGCACAAGAATGTATATAGAGATAACAGGTGATTTGACAAAGAATTTTTGAGGCAAAAAGTATGTCAACTTCTGGCACAGAAATCTCAATAAAGTATGCCCCTCTCCTTTGCTGGCTGTGGATGAAAAAGAGGAGAAGAAGGAGAAAAAAGAAGTGGAAATCTTCTGTATCTAACATTCTAATTTTCAGTCCCAAACATAAAGGTATTTCAATATCATTATTGCTAGGAAAATAATTGGCTTTCAATTATGCACTCTTAAATAACATCATAGAGGCCAAAGAATAGTCAGATATAGCTACAATACTGTGCAACTAGCAATGATCACCAACCCAAGAACACAAAAAGTTGAATTTGTTTCCTCAACTGCATCATAACTAATGAGTTAGGAGAATCATAGTTATGATTCTCATAGAACCTACATTAGACACAATAATTTGTTTGTGAAGGGTTGCATTTAGTATGTATGATATAATTCTGGACATAATGACTTTTACTTGCATTGGTCAGTGCTTTGCTGATACATGTACTTTGGAGGAAGTTCAACTGCAAGAGGTCATTGGGTTAAATAAATTTCACACCACATTGAAAGCATGGATGGTTAAAACACACTCTCTTCCCCCTCCACTCACACTCCTTGCCTTCTTCATACAAATAATATATTTTGACCTTGTCATAATTATAGGTTAGTAAGAATCCTTTGCTGCTTACTAGGAAAAAATGCAAAAATATTTTTGCATATATATAGATAAATATTAAGTAATATATTTAAGGTTCTAGTAATTAAAGCATTTATTAATATTGTGAATATGTTTCAGATGTTTTTAGACATATATCCTGATCTACTCAAATTGTATTAAAATTTTTAATTACTACAGATAACAAATACTCCTTCCAAATTGACATATTTCTGCAGTACATAAATATTTATACCTGGACTCTCACTCTAATTGTCTAAAATGAGAATTTGTTTCTTTTACTATGGGAACAGATGTGATCCATCATAGTAGCCCATAAATAAGGTGTCAAACTGTTAGACTGATCAATTAATATAGATTATTGAAAAATAATGTAACTTTAAGGTCACTAAGGAATTAAGATTAGTGTTATTTTAAAAGGAAAACTTTTCATTCTTAAAAATATATATACATATTTTTGAAAGAGTGATTCTATTCTAAATAAAGTTTCTGGCCCTCAAAGGCAGATTTGTTTCTGCTCATAGGAACAAATAATGATTCTTAGAGTCTCTTTCAATATCATTGTCACTAGGGATGATGCTTTTAGAATTCTTACATAATCTTTTGTGGCAGTTAAAATATGTCCATAAGTCATTTGTTGCTTCTCCCTTCAAAAAGTGTACACTAATCCTTCCACTTGAATGTAGCCTATTTATTATGGTCAGAGACTTGCTCATATGGATAGGTGGAGATAACCGTGACTTTCGGAGTTAGTCTTAAATGACATTGTCACTTCTGCCTTGTTCTCTCTTGGATCAGCTGGTCTGGAGGAGGCTCAACTGCTGTGCCATGAAGACACTGAAGCAGTCTGGGAAGAGGTCCATGTGGAAAAGAACTGAGGTTTCCCCAGTGAGTGGCACAGCTCACCAGGCATGTGAGGGAGACATTTTGTAAATGCATCCTTTACCTCCAGTTAGTCAGACAAGTGTAGCCTTGGGCAATGTGATACTCAGGAAGTGGTACTTCAGGTATTGTCAATGGCTACTGTCTGTCTGTCTATCTATCTATCATCTATCTTTGGCACTGGTGATTGAACCCAGGGTTGCTTTATCACTGAGCTACTGTGGAGAGTGGTGACAGGGAATGGGAGAGCAGTGTCTGACATTGGGGTCTCTGATGACCTCATGGCTATGGCGAGCTTGGTGCCTGGGAATGTTTCTGTGCAAAGTTGCAGGATGCCTAGGTGCTATGGTAATGCCCTGCATGAAGAGGTTCTGTGCTAGAGTCTTATCAGCCCTGACCTTGATCTCAAGCACATAGCTCCTGGGAATAGAGGAAATTTCTTGCTAGACAACCACAATGTTTCACCAGTTCTGCTGCTCCTGAACCTGCCTAACAGTAACTATAAACAATGGACTTTCTCAAGAGCTACCCAAACTCCTAACATTGTACTTTGCAACTGTAGAATGTAACCGCCGGAAAGCTGCATAGTGTTGTTAGCCCGGTAACTTTCCTGAATACAAAGAATAATGCATAATGCTTGCATAGTCTTTAAACTGATAATGAGATATATATATATATATATATATATATATATATATATATGAAGATTGCTGGCATCTTTGGACCTGCTTCTCCATTGGAGAGCAGTGCTCTACCTGACCCTAACTTTATCTTCAAAATCTGCCTCTGTAAGTCTTATCCCCCTTTGCCTCTTGCCGGAACCTGCTAGTTTGCCAAACTACATCCCCAGCTTTTTAATTTTTTTTAAATTTTATTTTAAGATAGGATCTCACTATTTGTTGAGGGCCTCACCAAGTTCCTAAGGTTGGCCTCAAACTTGTTATCCTCCTGCCTCAGCCTCCCAAGTTGCTGGGATTTCAGGCATGCACCACCATTACTCACTGTTATTTAAATGATATATCCAAGTAACTGTAACAGAAGTGTTGAAAGGAAAAAACTAAAAAAAACCCCAAAACCCCCCAAAACAGAGATTATAGTAAGACTTATTTCTTCTTTCTTTTTCTCCCTTCCTTCAACTCCCTTCTTTTCTTCTTCCCCTGCTGCAGTACATCAATAAAGAAAGTATTTTCTAAAACATTTCTGGCAGCATGACAAGATAAAGTGGAGAAAACTTGGTTAAAAAGTTTAAGTGTTGGCAGAAAATTAGCAGTCTGGATTGCCATGTTTTAATGTTTTATTCAGTTCATGGCTTGAGGTGAATTTTTTTTTTTTTTTACATTTTGTAATTTTTCTATCTACAGAGCAAAAAAAAAAAAAAAAAACTAGGTCAGATTTTTAGAGTATCGTGAACAAATTTTTCTAAATTTCTTTGAAAATAAAAAAAAAGTGTCACACACGAATGCAAGTGCCTGAATGAAAATAACACTGAGAGGACTGACATCCCTGAACCACACCACAGGGCCTGCTGGAGGACCTGGATGCCTTCTAAGTTCAGCTTGTGCTCGGCTTCCTTTATATTCTACTTGTAGACAAGTGCCCAACTTTAAGAACTTTGCTTCTGTTCTTCTACCACTGAAATAAACGATTTTTTTAAAAATAAAATTTTGATGAAAGATTTTGATGAGTGGCTGGATTTGACTTTTGAGGAATGTAAAGAAATACATTTTATTTATCCATCCATTTGCAAGTTTCTAAACTTGAAAATCTTAGAGATGCCAAAAATATTTGTGTGCCCACTAAAGAAGAAATTAAAGTCGTCCATCAGTATCCATGGATCAATTCCAGGACCCCCATAGATACCCAAATCCATAGATGCTCAAGTACCTTGTATAAAATGGTACAATATTTGAATATAACCTATGCACATCCTCCTGTGTACATTAAATAATCTCTAGATTAATTATTTTTAAATTTTATTTTTATTTATTATTATTAGAGATTTATGGTTGTATATATAGTTGGGTTCATCTCAACAAACTCATACATGTATGAAATACATTTCAGTTCAAGATCCCTGCCTTTCCTTCCTGTCCTTCCTCCCCTCTCCCATTCTCTTTCCTCTACTCTAGTAGACTTCCTTTTGCTTGCCTATTAATTTATATTTGATTTTTTTTATGTTATCCCATCCTTCCTTCTTCCTTTCCTTTATTTTACTCTAGCTTCTGCATATGAGAGAAAATGTTCAACTTTTGAGTTTTTGAGCTTGGCTAACTTCACTTAGCCTGGTATTCTCCATTTTTATTCATTTACTGGCAAATGCTATAATTTCACTCTTTTTAATGACTGCAGATTACTTATAATATGTAATACAAGGTAAATGCTGTGCCAGTGTTATATTATATTGATTTAGGAATAATGACTGTTGTGTTTTAGAGATTAGGTGTTCTCCAAAAAGAGATGAAATGATTATGAGAATTGTAACCTGATCAGTGGATTAATCAACATGAATTTTAATCAATCTTTTTTTCCCCAAATGTTTCCTATCTGCGTTTTGTTGATTCCTCTGATGTGGAGCCCAAGATTACAGATGCCATACTGAATGTTGCTGCTCCAAGAGAAAGAGTGTGCTATCAAGACCTCTGTGAGGAATTCTTCTGGTGGTTATTTACAGAGGAGCAGCAACAGGTTTACTTAGGCCTAAATTTCAGTCTTCTGAACAGGTTGTTCAAGGTCATGGTACAGTCTTTGGTTTATAAAAACTTGCAAATGAATGAGTGTAAGACCCTCTTTAAGGCCAATAATTATAAGACCTTCTTTAAGGCCAATAAGATTATCTGTTAGCACTAGATTTTTCAGGTCCTGTCTTGCTCTAACATTTTCCCCCCACTAGAAAACCATGCAGTTAAGGGTTATATTTAATACTATGCATGGGTTTGAATCATGATACTTCTTTCAAGTGGAGGAAAAGAAGTATGCACAAAAAATATTTGAGATAAATATCACCAGTCTTCTTTTGTAGTTAGACATAATTAGAACAGATTATTGATAAATATAATTGAATTACTAAATGAATAAGCAATACAAAAATTTGATTTGGGTTTAATTTTTGTTTTCAAGACAACATTCCTGCCCTACGTATGAACTCAATTCTATGCAATATTTGGTAAAATGGCATGTACTTTGTAGTAAAATGAAGTGAAAGGGGATTCAGTATATGGAAGGTAGAATCTAAGGTGAACCCTAGGATTCCTGTGTGTTGGAGTATGCATACATTTTCTTGTTTAACATTAAACCTTGCAATTCTATAAGGGGATTCCTATAATTTTGAATTATAGGTCCCAAATCAGCTGGACTTGAGATAAGAATAGTATTTTGGTGGACCTGTCCCAATTACACAAGTCCTTTAAATCAGAATCTAGAGTTTGAAAAAAGAAGTTAGACTTGAGGCCTGAGATGGAAGCATTCCCAGTTTGAAGATGGAGAAAGCTACCTGGCAAGGAATGTCTCTAGGAGCTGAGGGCGGCCCTTGGTGGGTAGCCACCTAGGAAACAGAGACCTCAGTCATACAAGTGCAAGGAACTTATTCTGGCAACCAAAATACGCTCCTAGGAGTGAATTTCCCTGATGGCTCCAGAAGAGAACAGCTAGCTGACACCTTGTTTGCAGCTCTTTGATAGCCCTGAGCAGAGAACCCAGTCTCACCATACTGAACTTCTTCTTTTTTTCTTTTTATTGACACTGGGGATTGAACCTAGGGTGCTTAACCACTGAGCAACATTCCCAGCCCTATTTTGTATTTTAATTAGAGACAGGGTCTCCCTGAGTTGCTTAGCACCTCGTTAAGTTGCTGAGACTAGCTTTGAACTCTCAATCCTCCCGCCTCAGCCTCCTGAGTCACTGGGATTACAGGCGTGCACCACTGAGATAGGCCGCTTGTTACACTAGAGAACAATCATTTTTATCTGGATATATATTGGTTATGCTTCAAGCTTCACCAGCCAACAAAAACTACCTAACATTTTGGGTAATATGTTCATCTCTCTGCTCTGAAATGCTATCTGATGGATGAAAAGGAACCTAGGTAATTTTATCCCCATCTTTCTTTGATGCCCAGGATTGTGTATGTACCACCCTGTGGTAGGGTTCTTCCCTTCTCAGAGTACCAGTCAGGGCATATTCATAAAATGCCACATTCCCTCATTCCTTTTTCTACCTTTGTGCTGTTGATCTTGAACCGTGTGAGCACTTGTTAACTGTTTTCATTGTCTGACTTCCATGCTGCCAATGGGCCACTGAACAGACAGCTGTTTATTTAGTACTGTCCTGAGACCTCCCAGGTAGTGAACTCTTGCCATGGGCATCTAACAGTGTGCTCCAGCAATGTGCATCTGGGTCCCTGCACCTTGTTTTCTGTCCCTAGCCTCTCTGAGACTGCCTGTTCCTTTATGTCCATAGTTTTTGCTTTTGTTTAGGATGGGAGGGACTAAGGAAAGAGAATGAATAATAGGGGTGTAGAACTTTAAAGACTGATGCTACTCATTTCTAGCACAGTCTGTAGCTTTGTTAGAGGCGGTGGAGAGGGAAGAGGATGGTCCAGGACAGCCTTAAGCTCTTCATACAGCTAGCCAGGCTCATTTGCTGACTCTAGCTCCCATTTGCTTTTACAAATGTGGATTCATCTCTCAGAGGACTTGTTTTCCACTCTGAAGTACATGCAGACATGCTTTTGTGGGTCTAGATTTCAATATGGGTAGTTGGTTCCTGCCCAAGAGCTCCTGGCCCCAGTCAAATCAAGTAGGTGAAATTCAAATATATTTGTAAATTGCAAATATACTTGCATGTACTAATGATTTCCACCAGATTACAGTTTTTAGCTTCAAAATTTAGACTTTTATAACAATCAAGGACTGACCGCTAGCCAGAAATCAAACATTATTTGTTTTGCTTTCAAAGAAAAAAGCTTTCAGAAATGCAATTTACATTGAGTGAGTATAGTTACCTTTCTTTCATATCTGCTGTGACTCTGGATGTAAGTAAATCCTCCATGGATTTAAATATTGGGTTATATTTTTACTATAGATGGAGTCTCTGTTCAATGAAAGAACAAACCTTACTATGGTGAACTTCCTAAGTGGTTTTGTAGGGAAAATAAATTAAGAAAAAGGGATAAAAATGAATTATGGTAGAAAATAAATGCCAAAATCTACAGTGACTCTTTAACTATCAAAACATCTCTGGTTTTAAAAACAGAGAACTAACTTTTCAATATGTTCACAGTCTTGAAAGCTTATTTTTTACTGGTAAGAACATATTTAATTGAGATATGCTTGATACTTTATATGGACCTAAATTTGCCCCGAGTGCCATTAAAAGCAACAAAGAGATCTAGGATCTGTTTAATTGTTTGATATTTTCCCTGTATTGTGAAAGGACCGACTTTGGTACCTTAAAACCATATCAGTCTCTGAAAAATACAGAAAATATTTAAGCAAATATTAATTCTTTGCAATAGCTAAGGTAAAATTATTCCCTCTGTTTTCAATTACTCATTAGGATAAAAATTTAAGAACAGTTATTAAATACCTAATAACATTGTTATTTTTCCATTATAATTATTGAAACAATCTGTGAAGAATTTTTCCTGTCACCTTTTGAGTTTTCCTTTCTCTCTCAAAGTTTATGTCATAATGCATGTACACACAGACAATCAGCTCAAACTGATTATGTACTGTACACCCAATCAGGTTGGGATGGTCTCATTATTTCATGCATATCTTTTTATATTACTTACTATTCACCATGCTGGCCTAAGAAGCTAGAATTTCTTTCTTGGGTGTGCGCACATGTGCACACACACACACAAAATAAATCAAGAAAAGTCTGCACAGGAGCCAAGAGAAATGAGGATGAGGTTTAGAGTTGTCATTTGAACTTCTGTATCCTACATTATCCCAGACAGTCCTAACACTTTGAAAAAACAAATATAGTATGCCTGATATCTGCTTCAGGGTTGTTTAGTTGAATAAAAACAAATCACCTAATCTTGCAGTTCCACTAAAGCATAAGAGAAAAAAATGAGCTGTTTTCCTGTCACTCACAAATCCAAGAATATTAGTGAGTATGGTTCTGAGAAAAACCTTTTCTGTCCTAAGTTTCTGAGCCTGGTCAATGTAAAGATTCTGTAACTCTTGTAACTATTGTCTTAAGTAATTACCACATCTTGTGTTAAAAACAAAACAAAACACTACTTATATCTGATTTCTAAATCATTGAGATATGGAATAGAATTTATTTTGTGTGCTTTCCTGGTGCAAATGACCCCTTTCTTGTTTTACATGGGGTTGCACTGCATTGATGAATTAGACTGGAAATGTAAGATCTATTGCTATAATCAGTGTTTTTCCATTGATCATTTCCTTGTCCCTTTGCCCCACCATCACTCTTCCGTGGCAATACCTTAGGAGCTCTTTAAATTGCCGGCTTCAATTGGTGGACCTTACCATTAAAGGGCTTGATGCTGTATGAGTGAGGTCTACACAGAAAACAGAAACCAATCTAAGCACAGTAGCCACCCACCTCCTCCCTACTTCTCATTTTCCATTTCACTTTTGGTGATTTCGATTATCCATGATCTAAAAATACTAAATGAAAATTCCAGAAATAAATAGTTCAGACATTTTAGGTGACTTTTATTACAGTACATTGTTATAATTGTTTCATTTTATTAGCATTTATAATTGTTAATCTCTTATTGTTCCTACTTTAGAATTAAACTTTATGACAGGTATGTATGTATAGGAAAAAAATACATATGACTTTGTACTGAGGTTTTAGGTGGAAACTGGGGATCTTGGAATTCACAACTTTTATATTTTTAAACAAAGAAATTTTGTATTGGAATTTGTCAGTGAGAACTGAAAAACCCACCGGAAACCCTAGGTAACTCAGAAATGAACAAAATCAGGAAGTTACTTTGGCCCCACATTGGAGGGATAAAGGCTTGCTGTTGCTCAAACAAGAAAATGTCTAGGAATAGAGGAGACCAAACAGAATGTGGATGGGCACAAAACCCATTAAAAAACCTTAGCAATGGCCACTGAAATTTCAACCCTCTTTCTGTAGTCAGTCCCCTTCAAAATGGCTTTTGCAAACATTCTCCAGAGGTCTGAAGCTCTCTGCTCCACCCTCCGTGAGTCCACTCACTCACTCACTCCCCTCCCTCCCAGTGCTAACTCATGTCCTTTCTGTCACCATGGATGCCGTCTTTCTCCCCTCCCAATGTAGTTACCCTCCCTGGGTTTGGTTTCTATAGTCTTTTCTTTCATTAGGTAATTCACATCTTTAATTTTAAACTCTTTTCTGTATCTTCAAGTCTTCCTTCTAATCATGGTCATCAACATTATAACGTCTTCCTATCTGCCCTATCTCCACACACTACTATTGCTATTCGCATTCATGATGGAAATATTGAAAGCATTGTTTAGATTCACTGTCTACTCACCTCCTCAACTCCCGTTATTAGTCATCTCACTAGAATTCTTTTTAATAATTTTTTTTTTGTAGATAGAATCAATACCTTTATTTTTATGTGGTGTTGAAGATTGAACCCAGTGCCTCACACATGCTAGGACAGCTCTCTACCACTGAGCCACAGCCCCAGCCCTGGAATTTGTTTTTCACTCTCCAACAGAAACAGTAGTCTCAAAGTCACAAATGACCTTTTGCCTTGTTGTAAAGGAGAGTGTATTTTTGGACTATTGTGAAATAATGCATTTTAAAATCCCTAATATCTAGTAATCCCTCAGCTTCCATACCAACAGCCACAATTGAAGATTAAGAATAACAGTTTCCCTTACTTTTTAGAAAGTATGTCTCTTCCACATTCAAAGCTTAGATGTCTTGAGGTTGAATTCAAACCTTCTTTTCCTTCCTTCCCTACCAATGTGCTGTAGAGGTGTAGTTCTCCAGGTGTTGTCTTAGGACCAGCAACACCATCATGTGGGAATTTGTTAGGAATGCGAAGTCTCAGCATTTACCCCAGACCAGCTGAATTAGAAATTCTAGGGGATGAGGCCCAGCCATCTGGATTTAATAAACCCTCCATGTTCTCTGATGCAGCTGAAGTTTGATAACTATAGAAGAAGGGAAAATTCTTTAGGAGAAAGAGAAAAGAGGTAAAGGTAGAAGGCTTTAGTTTCCTAGGTCTTTGTTTTGTTTCATTCACCTTGGTGAAGTGGGGATAGGGAACATCAGGGTTGCAGGCTAAGACTGGGAATGAACCATCAGGTCTGAGAGTTGCAGCAGAAACTTACAGAGAGTTATGATAGGACCTTAGAACATTGTAAGAGGAAATAAATAGATGAATTGAGTGCTTCTGCAGGCAAAACCTGGAGAAGATTCATGCATCAGAGCAAACTGTGTTTGTACAGATACTGTGGCCTCAAGTCAAGTGTATTTTAACCAATGCATGAATCTGAAACCCACCTTGGTGAGCTACAAAACCAGCTGGAATGCTAGATTAGATGAGTGTTAAGGACAAGAAGGGCAGGGCATTGGTGACTAGTAGCAGTTTTTATGACTGGCTCCCTGAGCAGACTTCATTGTTGGTGGTGGGCAGAGGGCATATACAATCAGTTGCACCTTGGCAACAATCAGTCCTAGTGCAGAGGTCCCCACTGCAAAGACAGAGGTACAAGAGTCTGTATCCATGGACCCTTCTTTCTCTTTGTTTGGAGGGTCTTTGAGCTCTTGTGTACTCCCACATTTTATGGACATGGGGGCATCAAGGTGAGGAAAGGAGTGATTTCAAAGACTGAAGAATTTATTTGAAAGGGAAGTTACAAAACATGAGAAGAAACTTTAAACTAGAAGAGTTTGCATTGTGGTTTGAACATTCTTCCCTGTGTTTTCATTTGGATAAGTAATATTTATTCATAGGGATTCCAATAAAATGGTAGGTAGTTTTCCCTATCATTTGAGGCTGGCTGTGAAGCCCTCTTATGTTCTTTCTTGTCATTCCAAACATGGTTACACTCTATAGAATCTTGTCTGTTTTCTCCCATGGGACTTAATAGAAGGTATTATGTGTTGGAATCTTGTACATAGTGTATATTCAATACATTTTTGATGATTGAACAAATAAGTGAAGTAGAATCAAAGTTCAGGTTTGAGTCAGTGGATTATAAAAAAATAATTCAATTACATAATGCTGTTATGTTTCCTATATTAGGTGTCCCCCAAAAGCTCATGTGTGAGAAAATGCAAAAAGTTTAGAGGTGAAATGATTGGGTTATGAGAGTGTTCATCTAATCAGTGTGTTAATTCATGGATAGGGATTAACTGGGTGGTAACTATAGACAGGTAGGGTGTGGCTGGAGGAGGTGGGTCAATGCAGGCATGCCTTTTGGGTATATATTTTGTCCATGGTGGGGAGAGTCTCTCTCTCTCTCTCTCTCTCTCTCTCTCTCTCTGTGTGTGTGTGTGTGTGTGTGTGTGTGTTTCCTGATGCCATATTCCTAGCTGCTTTCCTCTGCTACACCCTTCTGCCATCGTCTTCTGTCTTATCCCAGGCCCCAAGGAATGGAGTCATCCATCTATGAACTGAGACCTCTAAAACCATGAGGCCCCAAATAAACTTTTCCTCCTCTAATTGTTCTTATCAGGTCTTTTAGTCATAACAGCAAATATACATGACAAATACACATGCCTCTTGATACTTAAACTAACTAGAATTTGCATCTGGTCTCTATTATTTTACTGCCAGGGAAGGCTAGTGAGAACTATCTAGAGCTTGCCTGTCTGGAGAGAGAAGTCCATCAGTGAGTAATTTTGATTATAATTTCAAGTGTTGCCACTTTTAATCACCTTTTAACTTTCATTCTTGTTTAGTAGAGCTTTCATAATTCTGATCTCTTACTGTGCAGAATCATTCAACTAATCTTCATGACTATGTAATCAAATTAAACAGATATAAGCTGGTTATTAAGATGTAATGAGCTTTGGGATACTTTAATGCCAGTTTAGATTGTCATATAATCATTCTTTTCAGTGGGATTATAATGGTTTCAACTATTAACAGGGGCAAAATATCAATCAAACACAGATATTTGCTTTGGAGGAGGTATAGTACAAAAGCTATTACAATGAACTTCCTATTGTCTATAAACCCATGCATGATACTCAAAAGCTTATGAACATATAAAAATAAATGTATTAACACACGAAGGACCAAACTCACACAAACTCAGCCATTCACCCAAATAGCTTTAGAAATCTCGTCAAAGACATTGTCCACTGTATCAGTCAATGCTTCTTCTATAATATTTCATGCTAATTTTTTATAATTAAGTGTTAAGGCAAATTTTCATTTTCCTGACAATTTGTGAATGGTCCCTGCACTTTTTACCCTTGTTCTTTCCCTTAAAAAACAAACAATGTACACTACATATCTGAACTTTTTTTTTTTCTTTCTTTTTTTTTTTTAGTGGTTAAAATGAAGATCAGGGCCACACTTGAAATTCTATTATGGTGTTTTCATTGGCATTTACACAATGATTTTATTTCCTAGCTTTATGTAATCTTGAATTTCTGCCTATATTTACATAGCTTTAATACTTTTCCATAGTTCTTTTTTATTATAATTTTATTATACATGGTCCATTGTAATCATCCTTAAATCCTCTATGGAATGAGTCATGCTACAAACAAACTCCCTTTCACATGTATGTTCACACTTGCATGAGACTGAAAATACATAAAGAAGACATTTGTCCATGCTTGTGCTGAGAATATTTCACAGACTCATCCTGTATAACATTTTGTCTAATCAGTGCAATAAATTACTTGATTGAATGTTTTTTAGGTCAACATTTCCTTGTCTCTCCTGTTTAGATGACCACGCTGTCTAATCTGACCAAAATTTATCCTTGCAGCAGTTTCTGGAATAATTCTGCCCACTTAATTACCAGTACACATAAAGAATGGAAAGACTTAGTGGAAAATAAAGGGGCAGTAAATATTTAGATCTATGAGAATGGATTTTAGATTTAGTATGGCAAAAAAATATGTTTCTCAAACTAAAAATCTATGTCTGAAGAACTCTGATAAAGCTTATATATCACTCTCTTATTTTATAGATAAGGAAGCTAAAGCTCAGAGAGAATAAAGAATTGGCTCACTGTCACAGAAGCAGTGAGACACTCTCCAAAATTGGAATGAGATAAAAAAAGACCCCTTTTACTATTGCACTGGAGGCTAGAATCATTGTTTTAGGAATTTGCTGTGGTCCCAACACAGCTATGAATCCTTCCACCTAATACAGCTGTGTAATACTGGGCAATTAGTTAATTCTATGTGTTGGAAACTCTTATTTGAATTTGATGACATTTTTGTTTATCTCTATGGAGTTGTTTTGAGGAATAAATGAGGCAAACAGAATTGATAGGACAACACCTGGCACATAGGTGATATTTAGTGAATGTTAACTAATACAAATGAATGAAAGGAGAATGAATTATTTTCTTTCTGTATTAAACAGTGAACTATGTATGCCTTAAAATATGTTTCCTTGGAAAAGAAAGCTATTCATTAATTGGAATATATCTTAGTGTAAAAATATATCTCATTAACTTAATACATTCATTTTATGCATGAGCTACTTAATTCTTCCATTTATGAATCTAGTATATGCTTAATTCTGACTTACTAAAACTTCTACTGTAATATTTGTAATCTTTCCCAGATTTTTATGTGAACACCAGGTTATTTTGAATGGGATTTGACAGCTAGTAGGTCTCCTTTGTATTTACAGACATCTGAACAAGTTATATTGTGAGGAAAATCACGTTAAGTCACCTGTGTTTCCGTTCTTTTCCTTTGATTATCACCATCATTGTCATTGTCTATGTTGGCATCAATAAGAAGACTGATTTATTGAAACTATATATGATACACACACACACACAAATACGTTATAAAATAAAAATAACCCAAGATGGAATGATCCAGATCTACAAGTGGCAAGTTCAAGACTGGAAAATGAAAAACTGCATTCTTGTGGACAAAGATACTAGATTAAGTTCAAGTTTGATTGAGGTAGAATTATGGTGTGTAGAAATAGAGTAGGAGAGGTTCTTGAAGAACATTGAGGGCTTTGATGCAGTAGGATGTGGTGTGTACAGTGGGTTATGTGGAAGTCTGTGGAGCAGGGGAGAAATGGCAGGATCAAAAATGAGAGACAGATTTGGACATCATTTCAGATGGAATGACTCTGAAGAAGTGGTAACAGGAATCTACTGAATCAACACATATAAATTTCTGTCCAGGGTGGGAATTACCTGACATTAAAAGATATTTCTTATTAATTTAAGTTTGATCTCCAAGTAGCTAGGACTCTAGGATGAATTTCAGTTTGATGGAAGTTTACTTTTCCCTTCCATTAGAACTAAATTCCACCCTCTTTTAAATTTTATGTCAAAAAGTTGAAAGTCAAAGTCTATAACAATTGGGGTGAGAGAATGAATGAGATTTCTGAATTATAGGCAAACATCTTTCCAATTTAAATACATCAATTGTAGGGTAAAAATTTAGACAATAAAGGATCGTCTGTTTCTAGGTTTTGTTCACATTTTTCTTAAAAGAAACTGCACAATACTACATGGCTGTTTTGGCTCTATTGTTTATACACTTTTACCAATTGGCCTACTTTGCTGAAAACGTTTGGACTATGGGACATGCTCAAGATTAATCTTCTCATCATGCAAGATCATCTTTAAACTTTTCTTTAGAATACTTTTCCCTGACATCCACAATACTCCAGTTACTATGACACATACCAAAACATAGATAAGGCAAGTCCGGTGGTCTACTTATTTGTTAATGGGAAACTGGACCAGGCAAGGAACTAATGTGCAAACAGGCTCTGCCCAGGTCTGTGTGTGGGGGGAAGAAGTAAGTAAAGCAAAGCTGTGTCCACCAAATATTTCCAAAGATAATGGAAATGAACCATATTTCTCTTCTGAAGCCGGCAATTGCCCATCTCCACAGCAGAGATAAATGATTTCTCCAGGAATTCTGACTGGCAGGGTGGTTCCATTTACCAGGTAAAAAGAGTCCCACTCATGAGAATGTTCAGCTTCTAAATTAAAAACATGCACACATACACCACTTTCAAGAACAAAAGCCCAAAAGGGGAATGAAGGGAAGGGGGAGAGGATGGGAGTAGGAAAAACAGTAGAATGAATCAGACATAATTTCCTATGTTCATGTATGAATACACAACTAGTGAAACTCCACATCGTGTACAACCACAAGACTGGGATCTTAATTAGAATAAGTTATTCTCCATGTATGTATAATATGTCAAAGTATATTCTACTGTCATGTATATCTAAATAGAACAAATTTAAAAAATAGAAAAATAAAAGAACAAAAGCCCAGGTTAACCAGCTCAAATAATTTTAGCATGGAAAAAATTAATGGCTATTGTCCCTTTGACAGTGAATATGAAATCTATCACTTCTGATTTGGCATCATGCAAATACTTTTCATGCCTTTGGTGTCTCTTCCATGGTTGTGAATGCAGCGCTCGTATGTATACACGTTCATTAATTTTCTTATCAGGCATATAGTAATGCTGCTCTTTCTGACTGAACAAATAGCACAACCCATTTAAATGAAAATCTTTGCAAGCTCAGAAGTACAAAAATAGCAATGATACATCACACTTTTAAAGAGCATTTCATTAATAGATGGAGCAGAACATATGTCTTGTTGTACATCATTTAATTGTTATGTATTTAAAATGAGGCATATATCTAATATTCTTTTCAAGCTTTCATATACTTCAAATTTATTATGTCAGTTGTTAGTGGCAATGACATCACAAGATGAATTCAAAGCAATGATTGCTTTAACATTTAAAAAGCTTAGAGTGTGCCGATTATTCAGGCTGCTAAGTGAAAGTACAAATGTCAGTTTTGCTATCTATAATCTCATACTGTTTAGAGGTTCATGAATTACACATGCAGTGGGTAGAAATGGAGGAACTGAATTTGACTAAAAGACCTTTTTCACAAAAAATTTGCTGAAATGGTTTCTTCTAATGTATTTTAGTGATTAATCAATTTGATTTAAAATGTTAGAATTATTTAAGGTCTGTACTTTGAATTTACTGTGAACTCAAAGCATGTTTATATTTATTGCACCAACTAAGTAAACAGCATATGCTTAATGCTTTTAAAATGTTCTCCAGTAAAATTTAGGTCAGTACTTACTTGTTAGCTATCAGCCACAAAGATACATTGACATATTTGATTAACAGTGTGCTTCTCCCACAATGCTTTCTGCAATTTTTGCCTTTTCATGTCATTGGCAAAAATTCAGTATCAGCTTCTACCTTATACTTGAAGAACTTTTATTTGTATTAATTTTTAATATTTTTCAATATTGTACTTTTCTGCCAAATTGTTTGTCTTTTTTGAAGAATGAATAATTCTACCATGTAGATATTTTTTGGAGCCCCCCCCCCCCCGCATAGAGGTAGATACTCAGAATGCATTGATTTCCCACTGATACAATATGTTGATGGACATAGTTTTAAATATAATGAGGACCAATAATGATTGAAAATTGGGATTATTTGATATTTTAACCACTACCTGCCCCTAGTCAATGCTGTACATTGCTATCAATATATAACTATATTAATGAAACACAAAACTGTATTGTTTGGAAAGAAATATTTTACTTCCCTTCTCAAGCAAGCAATTCCTGGTTTTGATACAGCTTATTGCTGGTAAGTTGCCGCAGTCTGGCTGGGCACAATCAGGAGCCACTTGTCAAAAGAAACTAACTTTATTTTTAGAACCACACACGCCAAACAAAACAGCCTCTCAGGAAAAACCCTCAGAGCCTCAACTGCCACCACCGGCTTTCCACAAGCCTCTCTCTCCCACACAAGCTTCTCCCCCCCTCCCACAATCCTCCTGCTCTCTTGAGGCCGATTGGCTGGGTCACGTGGGCGGAGCCAAAAAAGTCCCCCAATGAGCAGCTCCGTGGTCTGAAAGGGCAGGGAAACAGCCCAATGAGCATCACCGCAGAGGAGCCAATCAGCTAGATGTTGCTGGGGCCGCTGTGAGCCAATCATCAGCCGGCAGCTGGAAGTTTGCTGGCAGCTGGAAGTTTGCTGGGGCCCCTTTGGCTGTGGCTCTCAACATCTCCCCCTCTCTGTTTAAACAACAAGCATGTGGCTTAGGGACCGTGCCTGCCTTAGGTTGTCCAATAGTACATATGGTCCTTACCCGTTAGGTTGGTACCATTGCAATTGGATCTTACCCGTCATTGACTACCGGTCCAATATACAGCCACACCTGTGGAGAGGTCTTTGTACCAGCGGGGGGGTGAGGTTCTTTGCCTCACCTCTGTTGGCCCCCAAATTTTAGCTGGACAATCATGACAAGCAGAAGGGAGGAAGATACACCAAGCCAATTGACGGCTCCTTTTGGAAAAATTGTACCACCGATGACATCATCAGCAAAAATACCCCAACACTACCACAAGTCGCTGCACCAACAGATAGTTCACAATGCATACAGGTGAGCTCACAATGTGTCCAGGCAAGTTCTGCAAGCAGTTCAGTGATGGCTATTGTAGAAGCTGTAGATTGGTTTTATCTTTGACTTCACCAGCACTGGGATGAAGATAGGAATTCTGGCAATAATGGCTAAAGAAAAAATTATGTAACATTACAGAAGGCACTAAAAGAAAACAATTTTCTTAACAATTTACATTGTGTTTAAAAGAATTATTAAATATAATGAAAAGGAAAGGTGAAAGTAAACAAGTGCTATAATGGACATTGAGACAAATAAGAGAGATAACTCAGCTAGAGAAATTAGGAGGAAAAAATGGTTTGATTATATGTTGTTAGCCACCAAGTCCCACTTCTTGCTACTAATGTTTCCTGGATATAAATCTTTTTACCCATACAGGAAAGAAAAGGGAAAAGGAAAATGATGAGTGACAACGCTAAGTATTTAAATACTTTATCTTATCTATCTACGTATCTAACTATCTTAAGTAAAAGCATGTATGAATATATAAATAATTGTACCAAATAAATGCCAATGTTCTGGCACTGAAGTGTGCTGGGAGTTACATTTGTCCAGTAAGCAAAATGCTCTGCTGGGTGATGGACATTTAATTCAAGGTAGCAGAGTATAGAACCACAAGCTGAATAAAGCTGATTTCACTTAGTTAAAAAGCCAAGACCACTGAAACCCCTGGCATAACCGAAGAGTCCCTCCTGGGGTGAACAGTGCTAGCCTAAATTGGCTAGATGTACAGGGTTGATACCTAGGAGAGGCCAAATACTTTCATTTTTAGTTTCTAGAAAGGTAGAAGAATCCAGAAGCAATTGACTGCATTCATTTATATCTTAGTGGAGGAAAAAGATACAGGATTCAAGGATTCTCATGTTTTGGAATTGTTCCTGTCATCCATTTTATATATATAATTAGAGCTTTGGAGTTAGAGTTGTTATACATGATAGTTGGGTTCATTCCAACAAACTCGCATGTTATCCATGCTTTTAAATGGTTCAGTTTGTTCACTTGGTCACTCCTTATGCATTCCCTTCCTGGCAACTGTGTTCCAAACTCCCTACATATCTCATCTCCCAGATCTGATTTTAAAAATTCTTTAATTGTTGAGATGTCCTAATGTGAATTTGGTTAGAGCTTTTCGAGGCTCAACTGAATCTTTCTTTTTTATAAAAATTTAATTGACAAATAATAGGATATAATTATGTGGTACAATGATTTTTTGATAAATATTTACATGTGACATGATTGAATCCAGCCAATTAACTTAGGTGCTTCTATGAGATACTATTCAGCCCTAAAAAAAAGAAGAAAATTCCATCATGCGCAACAATGGGTGGGGATGAAACCAGAGGACATTCTGCTAAGTGAAATGAATAAGGCACAGAAGAACAAATACTGCATGCTATTATTTATATTTTGGATCTAAAAATGCCAAATTTTTAGAATGAAGAATGGCAGAATGGTGGTTATTATAAGGACTGTGGGATGGTGATGGTGATAGAGAATGGAAATGTCCTCAAAGGGTATGAACTTTTAAATAGACATGAGAAATAGATTTTAGAGATTTATTGTACACTATAGTGGCTATAGTCAATAATAATATACTATAGATTTCAAAATTTCTGAATAGATTTTAAATGTTCTCAGTGGCACTTTCTGACCTCAAGTTCCACCAGGTTTAAAAAGCTTTTCAAACCAAAGAACATTATTTCCTGGAAACTTGACAACACTTTTTTTTGGGTTGTAAGTAAGTAAAATAAGTTGTCTTACTTTACAAGAATATTCTAAATTCTCTCAACGAGATCCAAATTTCCTAGAATGTAGGGATTTTGTTTCTCCTGACTACTATTTAGCAGTTATCAGGTCATCAACCAGTACTTATGTGACTGAATTGGACTGAAAACCAGGTAGAGGGATGAAGTTTTAATAGGGAGAAAAAAGCCCACAGAGCACCAGAGGATGGGAAGGGAGATTTAGCAGCTTGTTATGAAGAGGTGGCAGCTGGTGGAATGGGCAGATAAATGAAGGTCATTTGATTTAACTAGCATTAGAATAGCTCAGTGGGTCTTAACGATGGTTGCTCATTCTAACCCTCTGTGGGCATTTATAAAGTTTTAATACTTGTTTCACTCACTATCTGCATCCCCACTCCCCTTCTGGTTTAATTAATCAGGGAAGGAGGAAGTATTTATTTTTTTATTTTTTTTTAAGTTTTGCAGTCAGTGCTAGGTGCAGAGAGGGTTAAAAAGCACTAATATGGGGGCTGGGCTCAGTGGTAGAGTGCTTGCCTTGCACGTGTGAGTCCCTAGGTTTGATCCTCAGCACCGCATAAAAAAATAAATAAATAAAAATAAAGATATTGTGTCTATGTACAATTAAAAAAATGTCAAAAAAAAAAAAAAAAAAAAAAAAAAAA
>NW_025999924.1:11036610-11071775 GCF_001458135.2 Marmota marmota marmota | reverse complement strand
AAAAAAAAAAAAAAAAAAAAAAAAGAAGAAGAAGAAGAAAGGACTAATATTGGGCTTTGTTGTTCAGTGTATAATCCTAGCCAGGACTCACAACACAGGCATCATCTGGAAGGGTAAATTTCCTTCCCAGTCTTTTCAGTCTCTGCCCATCCCCCAAATTCCCTGAGTCAGAATCCCCATTTTAATGATTCTCTAGATGATTCATATGCATATAACGATTTGAGAAACAAATTTGGGATTTGAGCTGATTTTATTCTGGGGGACCTCTGTGACCAGCTAAGACCCTAATTTGGTATTACCTTTGGCTCATTCGTCCCACCCAGCTTAAACATGGCTCATTAGTCTCTGATGACTGTCACATGCTGAATGGGTCTAACACAGGTAGAAAGGGTGGAAGAAAGAAAATGCGGCCAACAGGAAGACAGGGCTCTCTAAAACCTGGTAACAACTCCTACTAGCACTAGATCCCTTTATTTTTTTCAAGAACAATTTTGTGTACTGTGACTCAGCATCTCCATCTCCTTCCTGTCTTCTCTTTTAATGTCACCCTCCCCCAAGAAAATCTATTTCTTTGTTGGTCATCCAGAGTTCTAAAGCTACTTATCCAAAGCTTCTTATGGAGCGTATTAATGCTAATGGACTTAGTGCTAACCACACCAGTCAAAATGGCAACCACATCCATGAGAGGATATTCCTGTTTCCTGCCTCTCTCATGCTGGGGAAGTAATCAATAGGAAATTTGGAAAGGATATGAGTGTCAGACAGAGAGGACATAATCTCCTAATGTTGACAAGGACTTTCTGCCTTTCAATAACTAACTCAAAGTTTGCTTTTAAAATTTTAAAATTTGAAGTATTACCTCTATCCGAGGGGTAGTATATCAGTCCTGGTTCACCTCCAAAGTCCCCCTGAGCAGAATGGTTTAGAACTGCACTGTCCAAAATGAGAGAGTACTAGCTACATGTGGCTGCTGAGCATTTGGAATGTGGCTAGTCTAAATCAAGGTGTGATGTAAGTGTGAAATGCACACTGCATCTTGAGGACTTTGAATAAAAATAATGTGAAATATCTGATTAATAATTTTATGATGGTTACATATTGAAACCATATATTTGGATATATCAGACTAAATAAAATGTGATTATATTAATTTCACATGTCACTTTTATTTTTTTTAAATGGAATGACTAGAGTATTTAAATTAGATATGTGGCCTGCTTTGTTTTTCTGTTAGACAGCAACAATCTGAATCAAGTCAATATTCCAGACAGTAAAACTCTAGTTCAATATTCACCTTCAACCTAATTGAATTAAAATTTATTTATTTTTATTTGTTGTTTTTAGATATACATGACAGTAGGGTGTGCTTTGATATATTATACATATATGAAGTGCAACTGAGTACAATTTTGATCCCATTCTTGTGGTTGTGCATGCTGTGGAGTTACACTGGTTGTGTATTCATATAGAAACACAGGAAACTTATGTCCAATTCATTCTATTGTCTTTCTTATTCTCATCTCCCCCTTCCCCTTTGTCTAATCCAATGAACTTCTATACTTCCCCTCCCTGTGCTCCTTTATTGTGTGTTAGCATCCACATATCAGATAGAACATTCGGTCTTTGGTTTTTTGGGGTTGGCTTATTTGACTTAGCGTTATATTCTACAGATCCATCCATTTACTGGCAAATGACATAATTTCATTATTATGGCTGAGTAATATTTCATTGTGTATTTATACCACATTTTCTTTGTCTGCCAATCTGTTGAAGGGTGCTTAGGTTGGTTCCATAGTTTGGCTATTGTGAATTGAGCTGCTATAAACATTGATGTGGCTTCATCAGTGTTGTATGCTGATTTTAAGTCCTTTCAGTATACGTTGAGAAGTGGGATAGCTGGGTCAAATGCTGATTTCCTTCCAAGTTTTCTGAGGAATCTCCATTCTGCTTTCCATAGAGCTTGCACCAATTTGCAGTTCCACTAGCTATGTATGAATGGCACCTTTTTTTTCACATTCTTGTCAACATTTATTGATACTTGTATTCTTGATGATTGCCATTCTGACAGGAGTGAGATGGAATCTCATGTAGTTTTAATTTGCCATTTCTCTAATTGGTAGAGATGATGAACATTTTTTTTTGGTATATTTTTTTACCATTTGTATTTCTTCTTTGAAGTGTCTGTTCAGTTCCTTTGTCCATTTATTGATTGGCTTATTTGTATTTTTGGTGTTACGTTTTTTGAGTTCTTTGTATATCCAGAAGATTAATGCTGTGTAGGTGATAAATTTTCTTCCATTCTGTAGGCTCTCTGTTCATGTTCTTGATTTGTTTCCTTTCCTATGAAGCTTTTTAGTTTGATGCCATCCCATTTACTGATTCTTGATTTTACTTCTTGTGCTTTAGGAGTCTTATTGAGAAAGTTTGTTCCTGAGCCAACATAATGGAGTTGGGCCTACTTTTTCTTCTAGTAGGCATAGGGTTTCTGGTCTAATGCCTAGGTCCTTAATCCACTTTGAGTTGAGTTTTGTGCAAGGTGAGATATAGGGGGTCAATTTTAATTCACTACATATGGATTTCCAATTTTCCCAGCACCATTTGTTGAAGAGTCTGTGTTTCTCCAGTGGATGTTTATGGCGCCTTTGTCTAGTGTGAGATGACTCTATTTATGTGGTATGTCTCTGTCTTCTATTCGGTTCCATGCCATAAGTGCTAATTTATAATGAAGAAGATCACTTAGATTTAGGCTGTGGTTTTATGAAGCTGCTATGGTTTGGGTGGCATGGGCAGAGTTGGGAAATTACTTATCAATTAATGCTTCCCCACCTCTTTATAAACCAGTCTATCCCCACAAACTTACAAGTTTTCATAAGCAGTCTTCTGGCAATTCTTACTGGCTTAGAGATAATTTTGGAGATCATTTGGCATGAGGTAAAATGATAGCATTTATTTTTTTATAAAAACATAAGAGTTAAGTCTTACTTAAATAGTAAATATTTATTGAATGCCACTATGTACTAGACACTGTATTATGTGATGCTTTATGCAAAAATGACTGAGTTCAGATATCATATTTTATAGATGAGACAGTATGGGACATCAAAAAGATGTCCAATCTATTACCTAGCATGTCTACACAAGAGGTGGAACCTCATCAAGAACATGTAACACAGCAGAAGTTGTGTCTTTATTGATTGGACAGACTTAATGTTTCTCAACTAAATATAGTTTGGCTCTTACCATATTGATGCTTTCACCTCAGCCCTCAGAATTATCTCCTTTCTTCCATTCTCCTCCTACATTACTTAGAATACTAGCTATGTTCTTTCTTGAGCTTTGGTAGGCCAAGAATCAGGCTAACCTTGTATCAAATCTCACTGCCTACAATGGATAAATTGTCAATTCTTGCAACAAATATTCAATTCGTTTACCCTTGGGGAAAGAATGTGATCATGAAATTAGACTCATAATGATATTGTGAAATATTAAATTATGAGAGTATTAAAGATAGGTCATTTATTAAGTTGTACCTCAGTAAGTAAAACGATTTTTTCCATTTGAAGAACATCATAAAATAATGGTTAACACACAAAATTGATTCTCAGGTTTAGAAAAATTAAATCTTTCCCTAAAGCTACAAAACTGATTTTAGTAAAAGAAGTGGGCACAGGCACTGAATGGTGCCTTATAAAGTTCACTACACTCTGCTGCTATTTCATCTTGATCAAATATTTCACGTTTGAACATGGAGAAAGATCCTGCTTCAATCTCTGAAATGGTGGAAGAACTTTTTACATCAGAGATATTTTTGTACCTGACTTTACAAATAAGATGAAAGTACACTGACATAAAGTTTTCCATAGTCACATTTAGATTTAAATATAGCAATTGTTTTCATTTTAAGAAAAGGGTAGGTGCTGATTTTCTTTTTTCTGAACTTACCCATGGTGATAAATATACAGGGGTTATTAGGTTGCAAATTTGCTTGCTGTTTTTTGTTAGCTCCTTAGGAGTTTCTGATACAATAGAGAACAGTCATGAATTTTAATCAACTGACAAAGGAGTTATTCAATAGATTTGGGTGCAGGATTCCATATAGTTGTCATGCGAGGAAAATAAATAGATTTAGAAAGTGTGAATAAAAATATTTAAAGAGATTAAACTATTTTAAGCCTTTGAA
The DNA here is from genome assembly GCF_001458135.2 of Marmota marmota marmota. Lineage (NCBI taxonomy): Eukaryota > Metazoa > Chordata > Mammalia > Rodentia > Sciuridae > Marmota > Marmota marmota. Next base: position 11,067,595 of record NW_025999924.1, on the reverse strand, counting down.
GATGACTGTAAACCACCATTAGTAATTTTAAAAAGTTAAATGGAAGGAATAAATGTTTTGTAACCATAAAAATGTATATTTCTAATGGAAATATAGTTGTGCATGTATTTCTAAAAATTGGGGTTTAAGAAACTGTATACCCTATTACAAAGATACCTTTTATATATCTTTGAGATCATTAGCATCCACTTAAAAATGCAGTATCTTGATACTCTATAGTGCTTTAGAGATGAAGATCAGGTTGAGACAAAATGAACTTTGGATACACCTGGCTATAGGATTCATTCTCTTCCTTTCATCAACATACCTGAGCCCCTGAATCTTAGTAAGTAAGATATATACAAAAGTAACTTAATTATTTCTTGTAATTCTGACAATTGACTGTTTCCTTCCAGTAATAAGCATGAAAACATGGACCTCCTTTTAGGAAAGTAGTCTTTGATTCAATAATATCTTAGGAGTGACTTGGACACATTTTTTTTTCCTACAGATTTTATGGACTGCTTATATGCATGTATAGATGCATATGTACCTAACTTAGACAATTCTTTTAGGATATTCTTTTAGTAGAATGATTTCAAATACTGGCAAAATAAATATTTTTAAGTGAAACAGTATTAACCTCACTAGTATTTTTTATTGACATCTTAATTGTTGTAAAAACATGTATTTTCATATAATTATCATTAACCTACAAACAATAACCTTTTGCATGTTTAAAGTGGTTGCAGAGCTTGTTATTATAGACTGCTTTCAGTGCTGTTCATTTAGTATGCTGTGTTTTTAACACAAATGTAATCCACTCTGCATTTTCCATTTAAAATGCATAAGGCAAAGTGCATTATAACAGGATGTAACTACGTATTAATCAAATTAGCACAACACTTCAAAGGCTTGGGCTTTTTGCTGGTCTACTGTTAGATCACAATTCATGAAGGAAAGATGCAGCATAATGAAAGGCTTGGCAAGGGAGCAGTTTATTTTCTTTCCAGAAAGATATAGAGTGGGTTAATTTTCATGATGGGAAAACATGTCGAGAAAGGGTAACAGTAAGCATTAGGCTAAAGGACAATAAGTGGAATTTAGAACACTAGGGTGGGTTGGCTCCTGATAAAACATAAATATCATAATTATTTGATGACACAACAGAACTCCAATGACCTATTGTTAAATTATTAAATCTTCATGACCAGAGCAAATAGAAGCTAGTATAGTTAATATTCATATTCAGAACATAGTATATCAGATAATTCTTTGTCACTGTGAGCAGCATGCTCTATAAAAATGAAACATGAAATTCAGTGCAACCAAAGACAGGACTCACTGCAAACCTAACATATGCCATGTCATACAGTGTCCTGGTAATTAAATAGTCATTGATCTTTTCATCTGTGTTTGGCATAGCCTAATCCTAAATGTGTATACAGTGTAGTGCACAAATAAACTAAACAGAATGGAACTTTGCTGGGACAAAGATAAAGAAGAAATCAGCCAAATAAATGGAGATCAATTATTTCACTGAACATCAACTAATTGTTATTGTACATGCCTGATGTTCTTCCTTTCCACAGCTACTGACAGATAACAAGTGAGCAGCTGATTTCCTTTTAATCTAAGACTATGTTTTCTTGGCTTAGGGATCAGAATAAGTAGGGTTCAGTGAGATGCACTCACGTATCTTCCCATTTTTTCTAAAAAGGAGTATGAGTTTAATGCCAGACTCCAATTTGCTTTTTCCTCTGTATACAAGACCAGGAACCTTGTGGTTTACTTGGACTGGGGGAGAAAGCAGAGAATTTTTGAAACCAGAATCAGATTAAAGTCATCTTGACTTCTGAGTGACTGTGAGTACACGGTGCTCTGCAGAAGGGATGTACTTTTCCACAGTACACAAATCCAAAGAAGTAGGAAGGGGAGAGGGAGGAGAGGGCATTGAGGGTGTGGTGGAACTAGGGAAAAGGGCAGACAGGAGAGAGGAAGGAAATGGGAAGGAAGCCGACGGAGGTGAGGAAGAGGATGAATAATAAGAACACAATGGCAGCAAGAGAAAATTGAGGGGCGGGGATGGAAGGAACAGAAGCAGAGAGGCAGAAGCAAGATCAGAAGAATGCCATCGCCAGAGCAGGCAGGGGAGTTCAACTAGACACCTCAGCTCAGTTCTTAGTGTAGAGCATGATGTAATGGGGCAGTGGCCAAAGAACAGAGGAGCTCTAAGGAACTGGTAATTCAAGAATCCTGTAACCTGCATTTCTATGACTCATTTTCTCTGCTGAATCCTTCCACAGGTGCATATCGATTCTCTCCTTTTTTCCATTTTGCTTTCATTTCTATAGGAGAAAGGATGTTAAAGGGGCTATTCCTAGACACAATAAAACCAACACTGTTCTCCCAGAGGAAACCCATGCAAAATCAGGAGCACTCAAGATGCTAAATCCTACCCTTCTTTGGTTGTTTTACTTTCTCTTTCATACAGAGTGGAATCCACATAAGTGGGGTTTCTCTGTCTCCATGCTATTCAGATTTGGGGCAGAGAATCACTGGGTGTTAGAGGTAGTGCTCTTTGTTTTTAGGATGTTTGGTGGCATCTTTGGTTTCTATGCACTAGATCTCAGTGGTACTACCTTCAGCTGTGATAACTAAAACTGTCTGCAGACATTGCCAAAGTCTCCAAGAGGCCACCATTTTCTGTGACTGAGCCATTTTGATTTCAGATCAAAAAAAACAAAACAAAACAAAAAACCAAAAAAATAAATAAACAAAACCTTTCTATATTACACAGCATTTATCACCAAGTGGTTCGAGTAAATTGAAAAATCTCTAGTTCATAATATGATAAATCTGAAATATCTCAAGTTCACGCATTTAAAAAATGCCCAAAGTGTATATATCTTCAGCATTCCATGAAGAAATTATATTAGAGTTAAATAATATCCCAAGCAGAAAGAAGAAGCGCAAGTATATCAGCCTGAGAGAGGACAAGAAGGAGACTCTCCATTTGGGTTGAAGTCCTCATAATTTGAACGTGACGCATTTTGATACAGCCCAAATGATTTCAGTAAACACATCATGGGCTGTCTTGAAACCTTCCCAGAGACACTAAAAGCCACAGTTAGGCCAGTTTATACTTACATCAGTCACTGATTAGAATTCTGTAGCAGCAGGAAGCAACATGTCCTTCAACTTCATGGCTTTCTGGTGAGGGAAAAGAAAATATTCTGGGCTGACCTTGCCCAATGTTGATTTTTTCTTTACCGCTTTGCTCGGGACAAAAGACTTAAATGACAGGATGCTGGCACTAAGAGCTATTATGGGAATTATTTTGGTGAAGACCCTGGCTTTCAGACACATTAGACATTCACACAGACACATTGGCATGTCCCAGATCCCAGTGAGTGAGCCTCTTCATGATGAGTTTCTCTCTATGGTTGTTCTCAAACTCCAGTGTGCATCAGAATGACCTGGAGGGTTTGTTAAAGAGCAGATTTCTAGGCTTCACCCCTAGAGTTTCTAATTCATAGATCTAACAAGTTCCCATGTGATGTTGTGATTGCTGGTCCAACATCCACATGCTGAGGGTGTCTGCCTTAGTACTTCACTTAATGAACCTATACCAAGTGAGTACTGTTTTCTGCTATTTTTTTTTAATTACTCAGATTTTATTTAGAGATGCCTACTTTTTATGTGTTGCTTTTGAATATTTCACTATTTTTTCATGATAAAAAACTTCTCTTACAGAATATTTGCTTTGCCTTTCACTTATCACATAGGACTGAGTACAAAATAGATGCTTAATAAATGACTCCTGAATATAGAATGAATGAAGACAATATAAAGTCTAAACTTACAGTATATTTTATCCATTGACTGTTTTCATCAAAACTAGTTATGCTTTAGCTTGGCCTAATACCAACTCCATTTTCTTCTCTCTTTAAATCTCCCCCCACCCCCCACATATAGACTTCATTTAGGAAGAAGAGGAACACATATTATGGCTTACATACTTCAGCATGAAAAGCATATAAAAGGACTTTATAGCCATACTTCTATTTTCATTATCTAAGTGTATTAGTAAAAGCAAACCTATTACATCTTCCTTTTGGGAAGCCAAAAACATCTGGAATTTATGTTATGAGAAACAGCTTTGACAGACTTTATTTGACATGCACATCAACTGCAGAGAAAAAAACCACTAGAGGAAATGTTAAACTAAGTTATGATGCTGTCCTGCCAATAGAAGACTGAAGCTGGTTGGTTGGCTGTGTCTTGAAGACACATTAAAATATGAAGGCACAAAATGGACAGCTGTTTCAGAGAGATCAACCCCACATTATCCTAACTGGTAAATAAATGTGCAATATAATATATAATTCTGGTGTGGGGCTCCAGATCTGAGATAATTCTTAAGAGCAGGGCGTGAGTGATTTGTCATCAGACCCTTAGAAGCAATGCTTTGTGTTACATTGCTGCACACTCTGCTTTTATTTAATGGGAGCTATATCATTTTTATTTGATTCCTTATTTATATTTCAGAATTCTTGAAAGGTTATTCTGCTATCAAAGTGAAACTATGTATATACTGCCAAGCCATTTGAGCTCATATATGTATAAATAAGAGATTTCCCCTGCCCCTAGCTCCTCACTGTTCCCTGAGAAGTTCCACCTTTCATACTGTGGTCTATAAGAGGGAACAGAGCCCAAACATCTGTCCTTCTCCCCTGGTCCGGCTCCAGAACACACCTCCAGATGTGCTCTGAAACCGGAGAAAGGAAAAAATCCTTTGTTCCTCTTATTCCTCTTTTTTTTCTGCAAAAGATGACGTGTGTGTGTATGTGTGTGTATGTGTGTGTGTGTGTGTGTGTGTGTGTATAAAACATACAGTTGAACTTCAGATGAGGATACATAATTTAATATTTGAAGTTAAGATTGCCCCAGAAAATTCAGGACATGTAGCCATTTTGATTTCAGATTTAGAGACACAGGCTTTCTAAGAAATATTGGCTGTTAGTACTAAGGCTGCTGGCAAAGAAGAACCTGCAAGGGTTTTCTGACAGCTTTCTCCTCTTCTCTTCTGTATGTGTCTCTTTCCACTTGTGATCAGAAAAGTCCACCCCCACAGTGACAGGGTGCCTGACTTTGTGGTGGGACCAAATGTTCTGGGGGCAGTTTGCCTTCTTCTCTTCAAACAAAGCTGCAAAGGGCTTTTCTCTATTACTGTGTGTAAGTTCAACCTCTTCAAATCACTGCAGAGACCAGGATCAGAAGATCTGGAGTTTAATTAAAAAAAGACAACACAAGGTTGCAAAAATTAAAGTACGTATCAAAAGTTGACACATCATAAGACTTATAACCTCCCCAATTCATGGAACTATGACCAGATAATTCACAAAATAATAATTAACAAATTATTTTAAACATTGATTTATGATTGTGTGATATGTAGTATCGTCTGGTAATGACAAGTACCTTTGAAGTTGTAGGAAAAACATTTATTTTTTTTTTCAATTTTAGCAGTTTGTTTCTAGAAATATTTGTTTAGTCTCATTTAAAAATAATGTCAAAGTATAGCTCTGAAACCTTTCATGAAAATGAGATCACAACTGGATGCCCAGTGTTGGCCCATCTTGCACGAATCTTGCCTGTCAGGTATTCCCTAGCCTGCTTAAGGAAATTAGGCTCATTATTTCACTAAAAAGTAAAGTTTTGAAGAAATCTAGGCTTTTCTTTTTATCTAGTAATGAAACTAAATTTAATGTTTTTGGAAAAAAAATACAAGTTGCACTACTGGTTCATCCAAGAGAAAACACTGGTGATCGGAACTTGTGTATAGCAGTGTAAACACCAGTGACTTTAATAGCACAAAGTTTGATCAACTGTGAATTTCATCCAACTAGAATTTTTTATTTGTTCTCTTTTTAGATATGGAAGTAGAATCTATTTTGATGTGTTTATACACACACAGAATATATCTTATTCTAATTAGGATCCGAGTCTTGTGGATATATACTATGTTGAGATTCATTGTGATATATTCATATATGTACATAGAAAAATTATGTCAGATTCATTCCACTGTCCTTTCTGTTCCTATTCCCCCTACCTTCCCGTCATTCCCCTTTGTGTAATTCACAGAATTTCTATTATTCCCCAACCTTGTTGTGTGTTAGCATCTACATATCAGAGGTCTTGGGTTTGGCTTATTTCACTTAGCACGATAGTCTCTAGATCCATCCAGTTACTAGTGAATGTCATAAAGTTATTCTTCTTTATGACTAAGTAACATCCCATTGTGTATACATATCACAATTTCTTTATCCATTCATCTGTTTGTTGATGGGCATCTGGGTTGGTTCCAGCTTAGCTGTTGTGAATTGAGCTGCTATAAACATTGATGTGGCTGTGTCACTGTAATATGCTGATTTTAATTCCTTGGGATATATGTATACTGAGAAGTGGGATAACTGGGTCAAATGGTGGTTCCATTCCTCCAATTAGAATACTTCTGTTGGAGAAATTTTAGAGTCTCTTCCCTTTTAAACCTCACATAAGGAAATTTCATCTTTCAATATCATTATCATTGTTAAATTCACACTCTAGGTTTTTTTTTTTTTTTTAATCAAGGGAATTCCTTACCATTTTTCTTTTCAGAATACCTGATCTCTAGAGACTTTTCAGAGGGCATTACCAGTAAAGATAAAAAAAAAAATGATTCCTTTTCTGCCTTTAGTTTAAAAGATAGTATTGTTGACAGACACTTAAAAGGACTTTCCCCTTGTTACTGATCAAGTCTTGCAGAGGGAACATTCATAAATTCCATCCAGTGTGGTCCCACATCAGTTAATGTACTGTATAAAACACTGATGGAGTGGGCCTTGCTATATTCTCATTTAACTTCTGTTCCTATCATATAATGTTTCCTACTCAAAGTCAAGAAGTACTGTAATGCACACGTGTTTACTTCTACAACCTTACCTTTTTAGGATTTTGGAAATTATCTTGAATAGGTGATAGGGCTTTTTCTTAGATTGCATATATTCTTGAAAGTCTTAAGCCATCATTGAGATTTTGTTACCAAGTAATTTCATATGGATAACAGACATGCTTGGTCAAGCCAGGTTTAAATTGTGTAGCATCAATGTAGCAGGTTTTCATACTCAATTTTAGTTGCTTTATCCCTAATGTTTCTGTCAGGAGAATTTCAGACAAGGTGGGTTTAAAGTCTGGGTCCAATTCCAGACTACTTTTGGTAGCTTTCTCATATTCATTCTCCTAAATATGCACTAATAGAAGTGCCTTTTACTTTTAATAACCTGAGGGCATACCTAAGAAATATTTCTATTCTATACTGTTCACCCCGTACATAGGTTTCAATATCAAGCTCTCTACAAACTATCTCATTTTCTTTTGATTCCTTTTGACTTTTTTTTTTAAACATTGACTTCTTAATTTGCTTCTAATTCTAACTTTCTTTTTTGAACACTGGAGTTCTAATCTGGAGACATGGATACCAGTTACTTTTCCATTCCCAGTGACTATTCCCTTGTTGCAAATCAATTTTCCTTTGAGCAATCATCCCTTTTCATGTCAGTCTTTTGCATGGGGCAACATTTACCACTTGCTCTATTAAAGGACACATGCCTAACCTTGGCCAATGAGAGTGACAGTGATTTCAGTTACAACAACTGGGAAGAAGAAAAGCTCTCTTCCTTTTCCTTTTTCTTCTATTTTTAACCTTTTAATTTGTAACATGATATGTGTGAGACCAAATTTTGATTGAAATGTAAATAAACCTATTCTATAGATGTTTGGGGGCCATAGAAACACTTATTCTGTTTTACAAAAGGCTACAGTAAAATTCCAAAAGAGATAATCCACAAAAGAGCAATTAACCACTGTGCATTATTTTGTTAAGTTTGCATTCTATGGCATGGATTTCTGCTCCCAGATTTCTGCTCCTACTTTGTGGGAGTAGGTACATACACAGAATCTCATTGAGGAAGTGTCCTTGAATTTCTGAGAATATTTAAAGTGGTTAGAACAGCTGAAAGGGATTGAAACCAAAAATGCCAATCTGATGAGTAAGTAAAGGGAGAAGGTCAGATGCACATTTAGTATGGAGAAATGGATGACAAAGTGATTCACCTCTATCTCTGGGAGCAAAACTTAGGCTAAAAATAGACAACCCTAAAAGATGAGGTAATACTTACTTAGGGCTGGCTTTTAGTTTTCACCCATTTTGGGCAGTGACTATTATCCCAGCTCCATGGGGATTCTAAAAATGTAATTTGTAGAATATTTTCTCCCGAGTACAGGAAGAACTCTACGAGAGTGACTTAGCCAGTTAGAAGTAAGTATGAGGCACAACCTGAAAGGGTCTACCTAGGAGTAAAGCTAATACCAAGGAGAGCATTGCTGATGTGCCTGGCATTTTAACTATGTGAGTTATGAAAAACAGATCTCCCCCACTCTTTTTCTATCCCAATATTTATTTGTGAGTAACCACTATGGACCCATAAGCATTGTAGGAAGTGACTTGCAAACAAAGAAGTATGTTGTAAGTAAATTTTATAGAGGAGACCCATGTTCGTGATCCAGAACATGCTGAGACACAAATCATAAACAGAGTGAGCTGGAGGAGCCTTTGGACAAGCCGTGTTAATTATACTTGAATTTAAAGAATATACAGGAGGTTGATAGGTATAGAGTAGGGGAAGAAATCCCTAGTTGCATGCTGAGGGAACTTCCTGCCTACAAAATGGTTTGTGTTAAAATCGTTGTGTGATGAGGTTGGGTAGGTCAGGTGAAACCAGACTCTGAAACACCTTTAAGGTAAGTAGAGAATTTTATGTTATGAGGTGTAAGGATGGGAGTAATTCTAATTTGGTAAACAAGGAATCTTGTGATGAAAAGAGCGAATTAGGATTGCTAAACCCTCAAGCCTCCTCTGCATACAAATGCTTTAAGCATTTGATAAAAAGTATGGATTTCAGCTGCCCACATCAGGTCTCCTGACTCAGAATTATGGGGCGTAGAGAACAAGAATCTCTATTTTCAATTGCCACCTAGGGAGATTTAAACGTAGAGCCACATTCAGTGGTTTGTAATTGAACATACGTAAGCTTCACAGGTTGAGTTTTAAACTTCCCCTATTCTTTTTTTTCTTAATAATAATTTTCTTTCACTCTCCATCATGAGATCCCTTATCTACCTCCCCTTCATTTTAATGTGTACCCTGATGTTATGGTTTACATATTAGGTGTCCCCCAGAAGCTCGTGTGTGAGACAATGCAAGAAAGTTTAGAGATGAAATAATTGGGTAATGAAAGTACATTAATACCCTGATAGGGATTAACTTGATGTAACTGTAGGCAGGTAAAGTGTGGCTGGAGGACATGCCTTTGGGGTTTATATTGTCCTTATTGAGCAGAGCTCCCTCTCTGCTTCCTGGTGCCATGTTCCCAGCTGTTTCCTCCATCACACTGTTCTGCCGTGATATTTAGTATCACCTTTGGTCCTGAGGAATTGAGTTAGTTGTCTATGGACTAAGACCTCTGAAACTGTGAGCCCCCAAATAAGCTTTTCCTCTTCTAAAATTTTCCTTGTCAGGTCTTTTGATTGAAGCAGCAAAAAAAGTTGACTAAAGCACCTGAGATATGCTATTAAAAACAGCAACAGCTACCTACCCTATATGTGACTCAGTTTCCTTCTTTGCAAAATGAGCTTAATGATGGTACTTGTTATTGCCTGGTGTTTTATGAGGGATGAGAGTTATTTTCTCCACTTTCTCATTCTTATTTTAATAGAACTGAATGAAATTTATTTTCTCCTGATTATTTCTACTGTACTGAGCCATAGCACATTTCCCCCTTTAACTCTGTTTTCAAAACCTGATCTCATTCTGAGTTTCTTTTAATTTTTTTTTCATTAATTGATCATTGCATTATTAAGATCCCACTGTGGGTTTTAACTATTCATTTTCTTTTTATATCCAAAATAATTTTTAAAATTATTCATACTTTTGTTCTCTATTTACTGTCTACTCTTTCCTTAATTCCTTCTGTTGGTGCTTTGTGGAGTTAAATAGTGGTTCCTTTCTTCCTTTTACTTGAATTTGATGCAAAATAAGAACTAGAAATAGGGATCAGAATGAACGATATCAAATACTTTGATTTTATTGATATCAATTAAAAAACCCCAAGACTGTGGTATATGTTTACATATAGACTTAACTGACATGATAGCAATATTGAATTAAACTTACTCTCCTTCAAAATACAGTCTTTGGGAGTGTGTATCTTTGAGAAGATGGCAGAGACTGTCCTACATTGCTTCTGGCCTAACTGTGCACACTAGATGCACATCAGGTGCAGGCAAATGGATGGCAAGAAATAATCTACAAGTCACTGAGCAGAGCATGTCTCTTTTTTGGAGCTCGCCAGCTGGATACATTACCTTCACATACACTCCTGGAGCTGCAAGTGAGGGGCCAGGAGGAGACCTAGAATGATTTGCCAATGGAAGTAACTCTGTGGGGAAGTGGGAGAGAAGGGTCACCCCCACCCTCAGTGCCCTTTACCCTTGTACATAACTGCACAACACAAATGCCAAACTTCTGCTCATTGCCTTCAATGGGATGACTGCACAAGGGTCATGTAGAGGTGTGTGATTTGCTTTCTTGCCAAGGCAACTGGGCGAGGGGAAAATGGGAGACTGAACTCTGGCTCCCTTCATGTTTGCTGGTTGGAACAAATCCACCCATGTTAGGGTCTGTAAACAAGTCAAGATGGCGCCTGGCATTTTGCCAGGGGGAGTGGTTTGTGAAGTAACGCCAGGGAGCCATTAAGTGTGGAGATTCCTTATTGGTTGACTGCTGTATCTAGTTTATGTTAATTAAGATAAGCTGTGTGTAATGTATATATACCCCTCCGGTTCTACAATAAACGGCTCCCACTCCTGCTGTATCAATGTACACAAGTTGCTCATCACCCCCCGGTTATTTTGCTGCAGCCGGACTGCGGCACACCCAGAAGAAGAGGTGCCACCATTTTCACAATGCCCCTGGATAAAGTCTGTTTGGAAAGTCCACCCTTTTATAATTTGTCTTTCAGGAGGGAGAACCTCTTAAATGTTGGTATAGTTCTACAGTGTCGAGGGAGAATGTGATGTGTAAAAAAAAAGAAAAGAAAAAAGAAAAAAAGGCAAGGCTTTAACTAAGTAAGTTTTGGGAAAACAAGATCAGAGTTTTTTTTTTTTTTTTTTTTGGTACCAGGGATTGAGCCTAGGGGAAGCTAACCACTGAGCCACATCCCTAGTCTTCTTAATATTTTATTTTGAGATGTGGTCACCCTAAGTTGCTTAGTGCCTCTCTAATTTGCTGAGACTGGCTATGAACTTGCGATCTTCCTGTTTCTGCTTCTGGAGCCTCTGGGCTCCCAGCAAGAAGAGAATATTTTTGATCAGGGGATTTGTAAAAGATTTGATAGAAGCAGGCTCGTATGTATTGGGCTTTGAATGATGTACAAGGTACCAACATATTGGAACATAAGCATTCTAGGCTAAAGGAAGAGCCAATAGTTCAGGGTATATGTGGTAGGTGGAGAGGAGAGGGTAATTTAAGTTAAGACTGTAGAGTCATAGAGAGCAATGCCAAAGGGTTTGGATTTTGCTTTCCAGGGGTGAAGACTTTAAAGGATTTGAATAATGGAATAACATGTTAGGCTCTGTGCTGAGGGAAAATATCTCTGGTAGTAATATGTCATGGAGAATTTCGAGGGAAGGAAAAACATTAATTTGATGATCTGATGGGTAGCTTTTGCAATAATCTGTGCCAATGGTGATAAAGGCCTGACGTAGGAAAGCGGTGAGCGTGGAAACAAAGGGTTAGTTGAAAAACACTCCTACAATAGATTCTTTAAGCTAATAAAGGGACAGAAGGCAGGCAGTGTGCATTTGGAAGAGAATTAATTTATTCAATAAAATTTTATAGGACACTTAAAATGTTTCAGGAACTTTTATTAACATGGAATACAGAAATTAATATCATAGCACAAAACTGAAAAACTTCAGCATTTGCTCAAGTATAGGAACATAAATAGATACCAGACAGAATAATTAATGTGTTTGTTATAGTTTGGATCTGGTATGTCCCTTGAAGGCTCATGTGTTGAAGGCTTAATTCTCAATGGAGCAATGTTCACAGGTAGGGCTTTTGGGAAGTGATTGGATCATGAGGGCTCTAACCTTATCAGTGTATTAATCCACTGAGGAATTCATAAATTGAATGGACTATTGGGAGGTGGTGAAAGCTGTAGGAAGTTGGACCTACTTGAAGGGAATGAGTCCTTGGGGGTATGCCTTTGGTGGCTATATCTTTTCCCTATCTTTTTCCTTTTCACTCTTTTTCTGTTTCCCAGAGCCATGAGGTGAGAAGCTTTGCTCTACCATACCATTTTTCCATGATGTTCTGTTTTACCACAGATATAGTAACAATGGAGCCAGTTAGCCATGGACTGAATCCTCTGAAGCCATGAGCCAAATAAGTATTTCCTTTTTTAAAGTTCTTATTCTTGGGTGTTTTGTCATAGGAATGAAAAAACAGATTAACATAACATCTATCTATCTATCTATCTATCTATCATCTATCCAACTATCCATAATTTTTATCTGGGCATAGAATCATGGAAGAGATGACTTACATGCTATTTAAGCAGGATCTTAAAATATAAATAGAAGTTTGATAAATAAGATGAAGTAGATAAGAGACTGAGGCACAGAGAGGAGCTTTTACAAACACACAGAGGAATTCAAAGCGTGTGGTCTATTTCTAGTGCCCCCCAACACCTCCTCCCCCGGCAATGGAGAAAGGCAGCTGAGGAAAATGTTAGGAGGTTAAGAAAGAAAATTGGTTAGATTATATTCAACTTTTCAACTTGTTCTGAGGATGAAAATAATTCTGAAAAGGGTTAAAAGTTGCCTGTGTTTAGTAAAGTAACATGAAGGGGAAGATGGAGTGGGGTAAAGACTGAAGGTGAGCAGTTCGGTAGGGAGCTGTTGCAATAATTCAGGTTAAAGTTAGTGGAGTGCTGGACATGGGCAGTAGCAAAGGGAAATAAAATGAAAGAGTAAATGTTGATGTAGTTTGTAGAATCTGAATATAAGCATAACTGGATGTAGGGAGAAATTGGAAGTTGAAGATTTTAGTATAGATAATTGAGCTGATATAGTTGTCACTAAGTGAATAAGAAAGTACAATGTTATATTACTCACCTTTGCTGTGACCAAAATACCCAATAAGAATAACATAGATGAAGAAAAGTTTATTTGGGGCTCACAGTTTCAGATTTTCAGTCCATTTCTCTGGGTCTAAGGTGAGGCAGAACATCATGGTGGAAAAGTAGGTCAGAGGAAGCTGTTCAGCTTATGACAGCCAGGAAGCAGAGAGAAAGATATGCCCCCAGTGACCTACTTCATCCAGCCACATCTTGCCTGCCTACAGTTGCCACCTAGTACAGTAGTCCTGTCAAATTATCAATCCATCAAATGGATTAAGTGACTCTTTTTTTTTGTTGTTGTTATAGCCCTCATAGTCTAATTAGGTCACCTCTAATCATTGTTACATTGTCTCCTGAGTTTTGGGGGACACCTCATATTCAAACCATAACAAATGTGAAGAACAGGATTTATGCCAGAAGGGGTAAATTATAATAGTAACAGCTAATGTTTACTCAATATTTTTGTACTGGGCTCCTTTTAGTGTGAATTAATTCTTTAACACTTAAGGGAGTTTTATGTTTTTTCTTGTTAGAGTTTTTGAGACAAATAATATAGTCGGTCAACAAGGTGCAACAGATATTGAAATAGATGAAAACAAAAGAAGGATGATATAAAACTGGAATAATTCTCCAGGTCGTGGAGATTGACTCTAGCATGCAGAAAAAGGATGGACACACCTTGCAATGAAAGATAAAGTACTGAAGAGGAGTTGTAAGACCGACTTGAATCATTTGAATGAACTTAAAGGAACTTTTAAATAAACTCAGAGCAGTCTGATCAGAGGCATGCTCCTGTAGTGGTACTAGAAAAAACTGTCTCAAGCATTTGCTTCATCTTCTGTGGGATTCATCTATACCAGCTCACTTTGGGGAAGCTCATTCTCAGTATTTGTGGTCCCTTGTACTGAGACGCAGTTTGAGTTTGCTTTCCGTGACCAGATTCTCTACATTTAGTCTTTGTGTTCCATAACCCCATGTAAGTAACACAAACTATCTCTTTCCTTTCTATCCCTGGTGGAACCTGCTGACTGGAGCTTCCTCTGATCATTCTCAGATAATAGTCATCTATGAGAATAGCTTAAAAAGTGCATGTCAGATGACTTCAGTGTCCTTAGGGAAGTAGGAAGTGAGGTCATTTGCTAACAGCAAGGAAAAAGTGTGGGCTTAAGGGTTTGAGGAGAAAGGAGAAAGTTTGGAAGAGTGTGGAGAATTTGATTGAGAGTTAAATGAATAAAGGGATTTCTAAGCAGTCCGGAGGGGTTGAGATTAGATATCATAAATTTGTAGAGGAGCCAACTGGCACTTTCTTGACTTTCTCTAGTAATATTTGGCAATAGGATAACAAGAGCAGAGGAAACACATGGTTAGATTTGCCCAACACGGAGGATTGGCAGGACAGCTGCAGAGGAAGTTTGAATAGGCTGAAGAGTCTTGATTACTAGTAAGAGAGTGACCATGGTATACAAATGAGGATGAACAATGGACCTACTGAAGTCAGAAGCCAACTGAGGAACAAAGGGGTAAGTGTGGAGGGAGTAGCTTAGAGACCAAATGCAGGTCTAGAGGTCAACAAGCAAGGTTTCTGGGCAGGAGAAGGAGTGGAAATGCGAGAGGGGGCTGGCCATTGCTTTCAGGGATGGTGGTGGTAGTGGGGTCAGCTTCAGCATCTGAGAACCTGATGGTGTTCAGGTGATGATCAGGTATAATGTATGCCTCCTACATATGGGTTTCCAGAGTAGAAAAGGTCATACTAATGAGAATAGGGAATGAATTCAAGTTTACAGTATTGAAAAAGTCATCAACTATAATGTTGAAAGCAGCTATACTGCTTATAGATTGAAGATGAAATCTATGAAGCAAGTTTGAAAATGTTCATGAAGGATGATAAAGGAACACCACTGTGAGAGATTAGCAGGTCCCAGAATTACAGTTGTACCAATCGGGGTTTGCCTTCTCACATTCCGGTCAGCTTTTTACTAACTATGTGAAAACACAGACATCAAAAGAGGAAAGAGACACAAATCATTCATTTAAATTTTATTTCAGTGCTATAAAAATATTTAAAGAAACTCAGGAAATATTTCATTTTAAAAGAGAGATTTCCTATTGGTCAAATCACACATATACTCGCACACACATACCACACACATACAGTGGCATTAAATATAATGTGTCTGTGTGTGTGTGTGTGTGTGTGTGCCAATACTTTTCATTATAGTTAATGCCAGGAAAACAATGATTGTCATCTTTCTGTAAGTAATCAAATATTTTAAAAAATGGAGAGAAGATTATTTTTCAATGTCTAAAGAGTGCTCCTTGATCAGTTTTGTGACCACTCAGCTTTGTCATAGACTTAATTCATTAAGTAGTATTTCTGGACCTTGGGCATTATTTTTTTTTTAAATTCTAGGAATTTTAGATTTCATATTTAACATAGGCCCTTGCAGCCCCGTGTCCAACATGTGAATATTTCTGTCCTGTCTTTCAATTATCTTTCTAGAATGATTCACCACATGGAAATGATTGTCTGTTACAGCAGTTTCACAACACTCAACATTACTGGGAATGGTCACTTCATTGTCATGGTGTTGGATGATATCATCTACTTTCTCATCCAGTGAACAATTGCACACCTTACCAAAGCCACAGTGAGAGCTGCATCTCGTTAATTGACAAGTGAAAAGACCTGCTAGCTTATCAAATACATTTCCTGCCAATAAGATTACTCTCATTTACATATTCTTAAGTATCTTATACACCATG
Source organism: Marmota marmota marmota (assembly GCF_001458135.2). Lineage (NCBI taxonomy): Eukaryota > Metazoa > Chordata > Mammalia > Rodentia > Sciuridae > Marmota > Marmota marmota. Next base: position 11,051,564 of record NW_025999924.1, on the reverse strand, counting down.
CTTTTATCCAACATGACTCCTGCCCTTAGACTAAGTTTCACTCTCTCTTTGTTCTCTGATGGTCTCTGGGAAAACACTTTAATAATTCTGTTCAATTTTATTTTATTCAAGTAAGCCCTATTTATTTTACTTTATTTTTTTTGTATTGCTGGAGATTAACAATGGTCTTGAACATGCTAGGCAAGTGCTCTATCACTGAGCTACATTCTGAGAGTCAGGCCCCATTTTAAATGGTTAGTTAGTATAGAGTATCAGGATGAGTTATCTTTAGAAATATTTAAAGCATCTTTAAAGGTATTCTCTGCAATTAGTAATAATTTTGAGGTTGAAGTGAATATGCCACTGATTAATTTGCAGTGATGAGGTTTTTTGGTTTGTTTGTTTATTCCCAGGAAGGAATACATGTTCTCCATGTATTAGATTGGTTTGGTTTGGTCATCTGTTTGCATGTACTCCCACTCAAAATATTTTAAAAATGTATCTTTTGGATCATTTCCCTTAGTTGTCTCTGTGAACTCATTTCCAATTCAGTTCTTGAAGTTGTATTTTTGTTTCACGTTTATGCTCAAGAATTGGTTCTTCCTAAGATGAACAATCTTTCATATGTCCATTTTTTTTTATTCTTCTGATTACTGAAAGTGTCTCAAAACCTTGCTCTGCTGGTGCTTTTCTATATGTTACTATTTCTTTTTGGCAGTGATGGGGGGGGGCTCATGGGCACTTGATCACTGAACCACATCCCTATCCCTATTTTGTGTTTTATTTAGAGACAGGGTCTCACTGAGTTGCATAACACCTCGCTGTTGTTGAGGCTGGCTTTGAACTCTCAATCCTCCTGCCTCAGCCTCTAGAACCACAGGATTACAGACATGCACCATGGTGCCTGGTGCTATTTCTTATTTATGCTATGATCCTTAGCTCAAGTGCCATCTCCTTCAGAAAGCCTGTGTCACCCTCCCCTATCTCCTGAGCTCGGCAAAGAGCTTCCCTTCAGTACTCCATAATACTCTGTGTTTATTTTCTCTACTCACTGGCCATATTGTATTAGAATTATTTGGTTATACCTCAATTTTTATTACTAGATTTTGAGCTTCTTGAGAATAGGAATATCTCTTTTACTTCTTTAGATTCTCACATATTTGGTCAGTTAATACTCAAAGACTCCGAGAAGCTTACTTCATCCAGAGCATAAAATTTACATTCTTTAACATATCATTTGCTAATTTCTTTATCATCATTCCTGGTTACTCAATGCAGATACAATGGATGGTCCTCTTCTTAGGTTGCTTTATACTTTAGAGAGCAAGTACTGGACTCTGTATAAACTAAAGTAGACTAGTCAATCAGAACATGAATGAGAATGAAATAATGTATAAGAAAATAGCAAAATCTAGGATATTTTGTAACCATATGGTCAACGCATAACATATTTCTGTTTAACAACTTCAACATAAAATTGTAGTAAAAAATTGTATTTATTTTGATTAGGGAAAAAAACACACACACAAGAAAGATGAAACGGGATGATGCATTTTGCATCTGTATGAGCACATAGAGTGGTTCCCTCTGCTATCTCTGTGAAGACTCTCCTTTCCCCGCAAAGAACAGTGCTGGTATGGGTGTAAAAGGGGACTGAGAAATAACTCCAAGTGAATGCACATTGTTGTTTTTACCCAGGGTTTTAATCTCAAGTCCTGTTCTACCCTGGAGAATTGGTGGTTCGCATGTGACCCAAAAGGGCTTTGTGTATCCCTTGAGAATCAGGAATTGGGCTAGCTAGCACACAAGTTTGTTGCAATGTCATTCACAATAGCTAAGAGAGGAAACACCTGAATGCTACTGATGCATAAATGGATAAAGAAAATGTGTTGTATACATATAATGCAATGTTATTCAGCCTGTAAAAATGAAGGAAATCCTATTAACATATTATTCTATGGATGAATCTTGAGCACATTATGCTGAATGAAACAAACCAGTTCCAAGAAAGACAAATACTGTATGATTGCCCCCTACATGAGGTATCTACAGTGATCAAACTCATAGAAGCAAAAAGAAAAATGTTGGCTGCCAGGACTGGCTACAGGGAGGGAAATGAGAAGTTTTTCAATGGGTATAGTATTCCAGTTTTGCAAGATGAGAAATTTATAGAGACTTGTTACACAATAATGTGATATATTAATACTATTAAACTGTACACTGGAAAATAATTATGATTATAAATCTTATGTGTTCTTTACCTTGATAAAAAGTAAATTTTAAAAATCCTTTTAAAAAGAAGTACCGAGCTAGATGCTGGCATGGTGGGTACTGCTGACCTTTGCCTCTATGCCCTAATCCTGATGCTGGTTCTTTAGCACTGAAGCTCTAATGTTGACAGGAGATACAGGAGAGTGAACCCCAGAGTAGAGAGTCTTTCCTTCTTCTACACTAAAAGAAGAGGTAACATCATAGTCTATAAATCTTTTGCTATGGGCCTCATCATACTAGTTCCTGAGAGAAGATTCAAGAGTCCAATACTCTCTCTGAAGTACGAAGTAACCTAAGAAGAGGTCCATCCTTTGAACCAGTTACAGGGAGCAGCCAGGGATTATGATAAAGAAATTAGATAAGTGACATGTTAAGGAATGTAAATTTAATGCTCTGGATAAAGTAAACTCATGAGCATTAACTATGATCAAATATGTGAGTTATTGAAATTCATTTGTCACAAGTTATGGAAGACATTGCAGTGGAGTCAGAGAAACTGGGAGAAAAGTGACTAAGATGGAAAGTTTAAATGTACCAGTGCACTTTGGCTTGGAGGACTATATAGTCATTGTAACAATGAATTTAATTTTATGATGGAAGTGACTGAGAAATGAATGAGAGTTGACAAATTGCTAAGTGCAAGTTTAATTGGTGTCTTGGGAAGGAAGGCAAGGAAAGTATTATTTGGAGGTGAGATGGTTTTGTGAGCTTTTCTCCCTAGGATGGAAGATATATAAGCATGACTAAGTTTAGCAAAAGGAATTAGTAGAGAGGGAGATTTAGAAGACATAGGAAGTAGAGGGAATATTTACAGATGAAGTTATTAAAGGGACCATGAAGATCTTGAATAGGAAAAAGAATTAACATTCTAAAGGAGAGAAACATATCTCTATTTTCAGAAGAGAGAGAGAGATGTTGGAGTGAATGGATGTGAGATTGTGAGATACTGGACTTCTGGAGTTTAGTACCAGTGGCTCTTCTTGATTTGCAAAGTGACAGCTTAGAACCAATTCAATAGGTAGTATTTTAGTTAATCTTACATGGATTAATTTAAAGTGTTTTCTAGAAAAAAATGAGTTTGACCAAATTAATATATGAACCTTCAAGATGATTAAGTGTGAGTTATAGATGATTTTAATACTTGCCAGGTGGCTTGGACTTTCAGAGGTGCTAGCCAAGACTCAAGTCAGTCCATAAAAAGCTATGGAAGAAGATGTCCAGAAAAAAAAAAAAAGGAGCTTAAATAATAAAGACTGTCTTGGTCTGAAATTAACTTTCTTATTAGGTGATTTCCTAATGATATTTTTTTAGGAATAATTGGAAATCTTTTAAAATGTTTTTTTTTTTGAAGATGTTTCATGATGAGTCAGTTTATATTTCTGCTCAGAGTACTAAGATTATTTATAATCATACTACTGCTTTTTAAATTTATTTTTATGTCATTACAAAAGAATTTTTTCAAAATGGTAAATTGCTGACAACCTCCTCATATTTGATTAACTATTCTTCCTCATTTCACTATTTTTGATTATGTAAGTAATTGTATCATAAAATTCTCAGTGCAAGTTTCCACTGAAGTATGAAAGACACATATTTCCAAGAAATACAGTCTTATTAAAATGCATTGATTTATAGGGAACACTAAGATCCTTTGTGAGCACAACAACATGTAGTTATAAAATTATGTCACTGGTGATAAAATTTTGACCTTAAGTTAGTGACAGCAGTTTGGTATCTTTTAAACTTCAACAACTATCTGTTGCTTAGGGAGGTGGGGGTGAAGAAGTAGAGTATCATGAATCTCTGGTGGAGATTAGATCTATTCCTGATATAGTGGTAAGATAACAGGTCCCATTTTCTATTATAAAATAAAACACATTCTCCAAAACAACTATTTCTTCACATTTACTTTGACTAGCTTCTTACATAATTTGAAGAATGTTATGTATGATCTTATGTGAGCTTTTGGGGCTTTTTCTAGTCATTTAATGTTCAAATGCCTTATGAATAAATGGTTCTTTGGCATTCTCCTCTTCATTAAGAAAATTTCTTTTTGATCAGGAAGACTGAAATGCCTAAATGTAAATATATATGCATGTATGTTTAAATGATAATGATTTTTTTGTTACATAATCATCATAACAGCTTGAAACAATTCTGAGAACAATGTAGACAAAAATAAACATCTGAAATTCCATTGCATATATGTTAATTAATTAACTGAATTTTGGATCAATAGATATCTATTGAGAACCTACAATGACTAAGGTAGGATAGCAGGTTCTGAGCTATAAAACAATGGGCAAAATTCTCATTGTCCCTGCTGTCACAAGAATGGTGTAATACAATATGTGGGCTAGTGAACTTCTAGACAGTTCTGTTCAAGTATAGCTATGTGTGACTATACACTCGTATTTTAAGTGCATAAACACACACATATATTTTATAAAATCAGATAAACAGATAAAATCATCTCATTATCCATTTCTTTCTTTTCTCAGGGAACAAATATTGGGACAATCTCCATTTGTCAATAATTACAGGGTAGAACATCACTTTCCTTAGAGTGTAAGGTTTCTTTGTGCAGGAGAATTGTTGGAGAATGAATGGCCTTATAAACACCCATGAGTAGTAAGAGAAGCAGTATTGGCTACTGAGAAGAACTAAGTTGCAACACAGTTACAATCAAACTCTCATTCAATTATGGAGGGAGCCCAGGACCTAGCACTGCTCTTTAGCTCTTCACTGTTATTACAAATTGATTCCCACATCAACCCATAGAGTGAGAGCTGTTCTCCAAGAAGAGATAGACTTTTGGGTGCAGTAGTTTAGTTAGCTAAAGAAAATTCCTGGAGAGAGACATCCATCTAAATTCCAGGCAGGCAATTTTCTTTGCAATTGGAAGAGTAAGCAACTTAGTTTCAAAGGGCTGGGTCTGAGCATGGCATAGCATCTATCACAATAGATATGTCTATTCTGAAGGCTTGTTTATATCTTAAACCAATTCTCCTGACATCTATGTTAATTTAAAATAGTCCTTATTATGGACAGTGCCACCACAAACGGCACCTTTATAATGTTGCATAATTATTGAATAATCTGCTTTTTCTTAAATCCCTAGAAACATAATTGTAGGGATCAAGGAATGCATTGATGAGAAAGTCATGAGTATCCTTGAGAAGCTCATTAGAGCTTTTTTTCTCTGCAGGCTTTAGTTGATTGTAACATAAGCCATTACAGAACTGGGTTCATGATGACAGTATCTCCAAATAACATAGACTACATGGGAGCACTTGACCATTGAAGTAAGGTGAGCACAATTATCACGATGAGTGACAAAGGTGGAGTGACAGAGGACACATTAACCACTTATAACACATGCAGAACAAGACAAATAGGCAACCCAAAAGCTATCACTCAGTCTATCCCATCCAAGAAAATAAAGGCTTGATGGTAGTCACTACAATAAAAAGTCACAATTCTGAGGCTGTAGTTGTAGCTCAGTGGGAGAGTGCTTACCTAGCATGTGTGAGGCACTGGGTTCCATCCTCAGCACCACATAAAAATAAATAAATAAAAAAGTTATTGAAAAAAAGTCACAATTCTTTTCCCAGTTTCTGGACTGGAGGTAATTTTTAGAACAGGAATACTTTCACCGAAGAAAATGATGGTTATGAAGAATCTGATATGGATTTCTAATTCTTTTCCAAATGGACCTATAGCCATTTCCATGGACAACTGTTCACAGGGAGAAGGAACATACACAGTATTTATATTCTAAGACTTTTGGATGCTAGGTATTAGTTGATATCAATTCTTTAGGGACCCACAGTATCATCCCATTAGAGTTGGGGTACTTGGGGGTCTGGTAATAAATGAAGTCCTGTCTAATGCCTGTCGCAATGGGTATACTGACCTCATAGACACAAGCAGGTCATTTTTCTTGTTCACAAATAGATAATTGGAATAAATTTAATATTTGTCTGGCCTGTGGATTGAGTTATCATCATGGAGAAGGCCAGGTGGAAAGCTCTAAAAGGATCTCTCCTCCAGTCAAGAAAATAATATTGCATATCAGAGAGAAAGGTAGAAGTCACTGAGTATGAGAATTTCTCATTATACATATCTCTTTAATTCACCAGATTGGACTCCACAAAAAACCAGATGGATTCTGTAGTTGATAGTGGCCTGCCACAAACTCAAACAGATAGTAGGTTTAATTGGAAATGTCATGGCTGATGAGACATATTTGCTTAAACATATTAGCATAGCCTTGAGCACATTGTATCTGCTTTATCCCCCATCCTTACCAGGAAGGAAATCATTTGACTAAAGATTAGAAATAATTGGCATTTATTTGATGCAGACAATAGCATATATATAATAGCATATGCATATAAGATCTTGTACTCTAAGGTTGTTAAATCTTCTTTTCTTTGCCATCATATGGTCCAGAAGGGTCCAGTCTTTGGACCACATCAATCTACTATATTGGTAATGTTATGTTAACTGGACAAGATGATGAACAAAACATAGCAAGCACATTGGAGGTCTTGCTAAGACATGTTCTACACAGGGTGCTGACAGACCTGAAGTAATAAAGTACTTAGGTGTCCAATTGTCTGCTACAAACCAGAACATTTCTTCTAAATTAAAGAAATTACATTTTGTGCATTCTACCACTAAGAGGGAATCACAGCATATGGTAGGATTCTGCAGCTTCTAGAGACAGAATATTTTATTCAAGGGAATATTGCTCCAATACATTTCCTGGGTGACTCAGAAAAGCAAAGAACTCTGACGCAGGTCCAGGCTACATTTTAAGTGGTGTGTCATTTGGGTCCTGTAACCAGTATTAAATATACCCTAAGAGAGAGTCTATTCCAGTAATCCAGGTGGGACTTGATGGTAATTTGGACAAAAGATGACACAAGGAGAAATGGAAAGAAATGGCAGAATACATTTTAAAGATAAAACTAATGGGATTTTCTGACTAACTGGATGTGGCTTTTAAGAGAAAAAAAGAAAAGCAACAGGCTATCTATTACAGAGTATGTTTATATTTGTTTAAATATCATTTCCAATCATGAGACTGTAAATTTCTTTTCTTTTTTTTTTTGCACCCTCCCAGGGACACTTAACCACTGAGCCATATCCACTGATAAAGTTCTAGGGAACAACCATCCTATCTTACTTATCTTACGTTTTCTGGACTTTACTTAATGCCCAGTGCATAGCAGGCCCTCAAAATAAGGGCATTTTAATACACGTGTATCTAAAGTATTGCTACTATAATTGTGATGTATTTTATCCACTTAAATAAAGATTAATCAAATGACTTATTAATTATTTATGGTTGTAGAACATCAATATCGTTAGCTTGATTATGGGGATTTTTTTTTTTTTTTTGTACAGGAATATAGGAGATAAATGGACAAGACATGACCTGGAATAGTTCAATGTTATTTTTCCTGATTCCAAAAGTGCAATTATTGATTTTATTTTTATCATGGTTAGAATAATACTAACATTTGTCATCTCTGTCTTTTAGCACTCATCTCATGTGGATCTATTAAAAGTTGCCCTTATAGATTGTGCCATAAATAGCACAGTGTTGCAGTATATGGTACACTATACCCTTTTAGAAGGGTAGAAAAAGCAATCTATAAGCCATAATGTTAGCATGACTAGGACATTTGGGTAGCAGTCAGTAAAGATAATGATGAAGATACTTTATGGATGAATTATGTATCAATTGTTTTCCTGAAAAAGAAAATATAGTGGAGATGAAGTTTATTTATGACTGGATTTCTTTAAAAGGGTTTGAAAGGTTGATGTTTTATTATATGCTCTAGGTCCTCAAATCAATATTTACTTTGTCCTATGCTAATGCAATCTCATCCTTTTGTTGAAATAAACAGTAAAAAGTGACCCAGTTACTGTGCTCTCAAGTCAACTTGCCTGAGGGTAGATCCCAGGGATCTTTTTCCAATAGTATTTTTCTGTCTGATGAATACATTACTTAGGTATTGTCACTCTTCCTCTATATTTATTCTCTGGCCACTTGGTACTTTCAAGGGTGCTTATCTATCATGTAATGATTCTGGAATTAGTGTCTGAAGTCCTTGTGAAGAAATATTTCTCTTTACAAAATTATAAGATTTATTAATAAACTCTAGATGTCAACACCCCTTTGATCTGTGATGCTTGGCCCCACCTCCATCCCTTTGTTATGAATGGAGAGGTATTTCTGTCCACTTGAACATTTGTCTTTGACGTTCTTTGAAAAGCCAAGAGGACAGTTCATCATGGTCAGAGTTTTCTTTTGGGTAACATTAATTTAACTCACTCGGAACTAAACAGAAATGACTAACCCTTTGTTCACCTGACCTCTCTGTTCTGTATGAAAAAAACTGCTTCAAATATCCCTTTTCTGATTTGGACCCAGAATAGCTATTAGGTGTGGCAACCTGATAAGAAATTTATCAGGTGAACCCACTATTTGTCTCATTTGATCGGGAATTATCCTAAATCATTCTTGCTTAACAATTTAATTCCAGGAAGTTCAGGTATAATTCATGAGAACCCATTTACCAATAATGACTATAATTGCTTCTTTTGTTTTACTTTTAGGGGGCTTTCTAAAAGGGATATGAATCATGTAGATTTTTGGTCAAGAGAACAGGCAATAGATTTAGATGTTTCAAGTGTAAACACAGCAATTTCTAAATCCCCCAGTAGGAACTGTGCAGTCAACCTTTGGCTTAGTAGGTCAATAATCATTATAAAGAACACTGCTATTCTATTTAAGATTCTCACTAATAGTGTTTCTGAAAATATTAATGTGCTAAAACAGGATACCTTTAAAATTGTAGTACTTTGGTTTCAATTTTTAGATTCTTCCACCCCACTGTTTCTAAAAATAAAATATGCTAATTAATAAAAGATAAAAAAATCTGCTAACATTGGGGGAAATTAGACCATTTAATAATTTTACAACAATGAAGCAACTTTCATTGTAACATAAAAATTGTTAAAATTAAGTAAAACATTGGTATTTAAGTGCTTCAAAGTATATTAGGAAACTTCTAGTTTGCATTTATTATTAAAATCTATCATTTTAAATTACTTTGCCATTCTTAAAATATACTGTTTATATTTGGAAACATTAGAATTTACCAAGAAAAATTATATAAATAGCTGCATGACATGGAATACTATTTATAAGATATAAATGAAACTATCCTTTAAGATTGTATTCTTTTTTTGCATAAAACACAACAAAACCTGAGCAAGAAATTATTTATCCACCCAGTAATTAGGTATAGTTTACTGAAAAACAAAAGTCAAAAGCCTGTTGCAATTTTAACAAAAATAAGAAAACAAGAGAGTAAACTATGTTATAATATGTATTTCAGTGTCTACTTCTGATGTAAATTTTACCTCCACAGAGATTTCAGGATGTTTCAGGTATCCTGTTGGAAAGAAACAAAAGAAAACAAATGAAAGAACATTTTATCCCACTTCTGAATGGACCACTTATATTTTTCAAATGTTTTGGATAAGACATAATTATGAAAGTTACTTTGCATTGGATCTTTTTTTTTCTTCTTCCCTAATTACAATTCATTTTCACTATGTTTTCATGGAGTTGCCTAGTGAAACCAAGGGCAATACCAAGTTTAGAAAGTAATTTTTTGATGGTGACCATTCTTTAATTTTCCATCATGATAAAGAGTTATTGAAAAATACTCAACCAAATCCACCTAAATTTCTTGAACTTTGCCACTTTTATTAGTGAATTTTGATCCAGTTCAAAGTTGGTTATGAAATCGGACAAGTTTTTTTTTTTTTTTTCCAGACGAGTTTTGAATTACCTTTTACTATCAGGGGAAAATGTTTACAGTGTTTTGGGAAAAAGATAAATCAAGTAAATTAATATAGTCACTGTAGAAATAACAGCCAGAGTTGCAAAGTACAGGTTTGCACGTGTGCATGTTTGTATTATTTCAGTCAATTCTTATAATATCCTAGTGAGGTCCCTATTACTCTATCTTAATATGAAAAATATTATGTATTATTTATTTCCAATCAGTTCAGTGTGGCCTATCAACTGTGACAATGTGAAGGATAGAAGTGAGCTTCCTGGGGGTTTGCTGCCTGTAGGAGCGAGCTTCCTGAGTGCTGGATGCTGCCCCAGGAGCACACAGCTTTCATCAGAAAGGCAGTCCACACTTCACACCTTGCTCTTCCAAATATCTCGTCCAGTCCCCCAACTGTTTTAGAAACTAGGGCAGATATTATATTTCCATTTTTATATGAGGAAACTGAAGTTAGGGAAGGTCTGGTGGTTTCAGTAAAGCAAAACCTGAGATGAGGCCTGGTAGGTCTGACTTCACTAATGCCAAGTGATGGTTCAGGGGAGAGTAGGTATTGGAGGAAGCAGACCAACTAGGCAAAAAAGGCCGCCATTAGGCACGTAATGATGTTGCTGAAAAGATTAAGAAAATACTCTTGGAGATATTTATAAATATTGTCAAAACAACTCCAAATGAATGCTGTTAATGTCAATTCCACTGGCTCTGCATGTTCCCCAACTGTCAGTTTTAAGAAGTAACATATACAGTGAGATATAGTGGCTCATGGCTGTAATCCCATGACATGGGAGGCTGAGGCAGGAGGATCACAAGTTCAAGGCCAACCTCAGCAACTTAGCAAGACTCTATCTCAAAATTAAAAATAAAAAGGGTTGGGAATGTAGCTCAATGTGAGAGCAACCTGGGTTCAATACCCAGTGCCACACACACACACACACACACACTCACAAAAGAAGTACATCATCAAAGACATCACACCCATTTTAGGGTCAATAATTCTTGTTCTTAATCTGCATATTTTTGTTTTTGTGAGAAATGAAGTAGCATATATAACAGAAATTCCCTGAACTTTGCAGGAGGAAAAAGGCACCATATATATAAATATGAGTATAATATCATCATTAGTGTTTATAATGCTTATCACCTCTAACCTCAAGAGGCATTGTGGACATATGAATGAGGTAATGTCTGTGAAGACTTCTGGGTTCTCCTAATGAGAATTAAGACATAAATATAAAATGTTTTTATCAATAAAGTATGGGGGTGAATCTGGTCTAGACAGAAAGTAATGAAATTTCAGTAGTGAAGTAGAAACTGACAGTTCTTTGCAAACAATGCTGATGGTTGAATATGACTGATATTGGATTTTGAAATGTAAATCTTTGTTTTACATAAAATCATATCAACTCTATTAAAAATTTAAATATGAATTCTTTGAACCATCTGTCCATGCTAAGCTTTTATTTATCAATCCTATCTTTTAAAATGCTACTTCTTTTGTTATGAATGCAGTTCATTGTTATGAGAAAGCCAGTTCCTGTTTGAAGAAAATGTTATTACCATTTAATACAATCTCATCCCGGTGTATGTGTGTGTGTGAGCATGAAAGTGTATACATACATATTTATATGTATTTTTTCTGGTATTTTTTTTTTCTTGATGGCACTTGTATATATTCTATAGGAAGGGCCAACTGGGGTTATTAAATTTGCAAGTAGAAGAGACAGGGTTTTGTCATTTTATATGATTATTTTCTTCTTCATTCATCATTCTTGCTGCAAGTTAGAGATAAGTCAAAATATATTTTTGGAATACATATGCAGTGGTCATAATCTCCCTACTCAAGGAAGTTTACTGTACTCCCTTGAAAACAGTATTTAGAGACATCAAGAATAGAGCCATGCAACTGTACTAAGAAATGTTGCTTGGAGAACAACTTTCTGCTGCTTTCATTAGTTCCTCTGCTGTTGGTTGTTATTATTAGTAAAAGGATCATCTCCTCACAGGGAATCCTGCAGTCACATTGAAGGAGTTTCATATTGACTGCCATGGTGTTTTGTTAGCTTTATTCCAACTGACAATAGATTCCCAACCTAAATAAATTAATTAACTGGTTTGTTCCCTGCCAGGAATTAAAAAACAAAAACAAAAACAAAAACAAAAAAACTTTGTAAGTTTGAGCCATTTAAAGACATCTCTTTTTTCTTCTAGTGTTTATATTAACTCATCTCTTCAGACCTAAGAGTTTTAATTCAACTCCAGGAGTGCAGAAAGATAAATGTACCAAAGACGTTTCTGTTATAGCTGTCACTGCAGTATCCCAGTGCCTAGGGGAACAGTGCTGGAACCGCTATCTACACTGAAATGATACCACTCAAGACAAATCTAGGGTGGGAACTGGGGCATATTTATGGGCAGTTCCCACCCCCAACACATACAATAAAGGATATTATGTTTGCTTGAGCCATTTGGACAACTAGAAAAAAATTCACTTACCAAGTGATTAAATGACCAAGAGACTACAGCCCCCATCTGTCTCACTGTAGTAGAGACAAGGCTACTTTCTGATATCAAGTCAGATTTCAAGGCCTAGATATCTAATGATCCTTAGGAATAATAACATAAGAGAACCTAGAGTTGTTCTTTCTCTATCTTAAATATGCTTAACCATCTTCTGAATTCTTAAAAATCTGAAAAGCCAGAGGCCAAACCAACACATCACCTGTTATTTGGGGAAAAAAAAAAAACCTTCCAAAGTATGCAGATATTATTTTTTAAATGAACAGTCCCAGGAAGTTCCCTTAATCATTCCTTTAGCATCTATCTATATGATTAGTATTTTTATATGACTATTATCCAACCCATGCATTGAATCAGAATTTACCTCCCACCCATTCCTCCCTTTCCTTATTGAAGGAATAATTGCTGTTCTTTTCAATTCTCCTAGGATGGTCTTCCACTCTGCAAAGTTGTAACAAGATGTGACATCCAGTCCTACTTAATCAGTGTTCAGCCCAAACCCACAGTGGCAGGGAAGGAGGTGGCACTTACAATTTGCCCGTGACACTGACCAGGTTTTTAAGGGATAAGAGTGAGGGAAAATAGCATAAAATACTTAAATTTTTATGGAAAAGGTATAACTTGGTGAAAAAGCACCATCATAAATTCCCAAAAAGTGTATCTTAATGATACACTTAGAGTAAATCATTTGCCTTGAGAGACAGGAGGTCTCTGGTGACCCGCATTGCAGCCACAAGAGACTCCTAGACTAGCTACTTTCAGCTAAATGTACTCTCATATTAATATTTTAAAATGCCATAATGCCTCTCTGAAAACCTCAGAGGACAGATACATCAATTTGCGAGGTCTTCACTCCAGGAAATAGAAACAGGGATAATCTGCCATTAAAAGAAATAGTTCATTATGTCTGCTTCTTGGGAGCACATAAACTATGTCCCTCACATACTTAAGTTGCAAATCCTCACTTTAATGTGAAGGGAAACACCATGCCCCAGAGCTTTATTGTCCCACTGTTTATTAGTACAAAAAGGTTTGTTGTGGTATGAAATCTTAAGCTTGTTGCAGTAATCAATCAGCTTCAAAGAGTCTTTACCCCGAGCCAGATTCATTACAAATAAATCAATTAAACATAAAGTTTCTATTTTCAGGGAGGTTCACAATGCAGAATAGAAGCAAATGCATCACAGTTAGAGAAAGGAATTTTCCTGGAGCAATGTCTGTTCACAAAGAGCCCCTTTGCCTTTATGGCACCGTGGAGCACATGCTGTAGTTTGCTCTTTTATTTTAGCTAATTGCAGACATTCTTCTTCTTAGCATATATTTTTCATTGGGGAAAAATCACATCCATGTGAAAAAGATATGTGGTAAGCTGAAAATATTGCTGGAGGCAGGAAAAAATAAACAATTGGTTTGTGTCTTCTTGCCATTACCAGCCTGAACCTCTAGTGAAGCACTTGGGCAATTTTCACTCTCAAAGCTTTATTGTATTTTTTTCAACCTCTGTGCTAAGATTGTTTACAGTACAGGCAGCTCAGTGGCAGAAGCAAAACAAAAACAAAAACAAAATCTCTAGAAACAAAGAACAAAAACCAAATAAAATAACTGAAAAACCAAATCGTCAACAATGAAATCTTTCAAGATCTCAGTATAATTCTTCCTTCTTATTAAGTTGAATGAAGAACTGCCTACTTTAGACCAGAAGACCTCTTTGATCCGATTTGGGGGTATGATGATAGAGGAAAGTAGAATGGTAGGGACATTTTAAATTATCAGCTGGGCTTTATAAAAGTAACTCATCAGTGGCTTCCTTAATTTTGTCCTAATGTGTTTTTAATAAAACTGGCTGTTTTCAGGGATTCCTAAGAGCTTAGAGCTTTTGATTGTGAGAGAGGCCAAAACCAAATGATTCCATACACAAACATTGTCAAAGTCACAGATGCCACAGGGAGTCAGGGTCGGGCTGGGAGGGAGAATCAGGCGTGGGCCTGGGGGTGTGGAGGGATGGGTAGGGTTGACAATACTGCTTATCTAATAAAATTCTGGCAGTTCAAATCCCGAAACAAAAAGACAACGTGTCTCGTCAGCCAACACTAACAGTTGTTTTAATAACATAAACTATGTCCTATGTGGGATGACATGTGACAGTATAGTTCTGGAGACATCCCAGAGGCAAGGGTATGAAAACAACCAGGATTTAAGGCAGAACTTCCTGTGATGTACACCTTATGCTAGCCTCCGTGTTTAGCGGGAAGAATAAAGCTTCCAGTTCTCTTAGGTTACTGATTTTTTTTTTTTTTTTTGAAACAG
>NW_025999924.1:10990491-11036591 GCF_001458135.2 Marmota marmota marmota | reverse complement strand
TTTTTTTTTTTTTTTGAGAGAGAGAGAGAGAGAGAGAGAGAGAGAGAGAGAGAGAAATATCACCTTTGCCCAGAAGTTGACAATGTGAGGTTGCTGACTTGTGGTCTGGGATGGGGTTGCATTGCCTGCCCCTCTCCCTCACCTGCAAAGACACAACCTGTTCCGACGATAAACAACAAAACGTGCTGGAAAGAGAAAGGAAAATGTCCTGGTGAGTCACCAAATAGGCTTCTTCAATCTGCTTCAGAGACTTCTCAGATATATTATTTTTGGAGTGTGCTATTCTTCGATTTCTTCATCATCTACAAAAAAAAAAAATGCCTGAAAGTGTACAGCAAAGTACCTAATATGTCTATTATTAGACTATGAATGCTGAGGGAAATAATGAATTGTGTTTTGATCAAGCAAATCCAGACCTTACTGTGAGAACTGAACATCTACTTTTGGGCAGCATGTATGCATTCTGTAGATCACCTATGAGAACAAGTGTTTTTTATTCCCATTGGTCATAGAGATGTCTGCTACTAAATCACATACAATATTTATTTTCAAGAAACTCTAAATTTCTTAGAATTGGCTTGGGACAGATTTCAGATAATGCAGAGCTCATTTATATGAGGATATACTGTATCTCTTGATCTAAAAGGTATTTGAGGTGAAGTATGAAGGATACTTCAAAAGTCAAGATACTTAAATTAGAAGCCACATCAGGAAACATTGGATAAATCATTAAACATAATTAAATAATTAGGTTATATTTATAAAGCAAGTTGAATCAGAGTAGAATCATTAAAGAAGCTTTTGCAACTTGCTCCTACATTCTTACTGAAATTATCTCACATGACAATGGAAGATCACTGTGTGTTCTCTTATAAAAGTGAGGCTATGTGAGAAGTGTTGGAATGGATACTTTCAATATATTTTTAATTTAGTAGAATATTCAGTTAGAAGATTAGGCTATCATCTCTCAGCATTGAGATAATTAAGAAATATAATTAGATAGAATAACTTACCACATAGCAGATGTTAGAATTACTAAAATTACTAAATGTAGATTTTCTAAAAAAGACATTGCTCTTAATTGGTTCTCAAAACACATCTGCTTTGGCTATTTTAACTGAATTATTAAAGGACTAGTTTGGCAAAATGGATCAAACAAAGAACGTTGACAAAGACAAACTGAAAGCCTGTTCTTTGTAAATATGCTGCCATGAAAAACAAGTGAAATAATGATGATTGTGATATGAAAGAGATAAAAAAGAAGAAAATTAGGGTGATATTGTCACCAATGATATTGGGAATTTCCTTTCCAAAGCAGATAACCAACAAGTAAACTGACTTTATAAGTGGATTCTGAATTATAGGATTTAGGTCATGAGATGCATCCCTCTATGTTATTATAAATGCATAGGAGAATATTTGTCTTTTTTATTTTTTAGATGTTCATGGACCTTTATTTTATGCACTTAATTGTATTCGGTGCTGAGAATTGAACCCAGTGCCTCTCACATGCTAGGCAAGAGCCCTACCATTGACTCACAACTCCAGGCTGAATATTTGTCTTTTAATCTGTTGCAATAAAAAAGCTTTCACTCAATTGTTCAAAAATATGTTTCAAAGCTATTCACTAAAAGTTAAGGGGAAAGATACTGGAGTATATCCTGATCAGATAATTTAAGACGAGAATTTGACCTACTGTTGATAACTAATTTGTAGATATTTTAATTACAATGTTGATATTATGATAAAAGTTTCTCAGAAAAGTTCATAAAATGGGAATTTTATCAATATTTCGGCTCAGACATAGATTAAGAGAAACAAAGTTTGATGATGAAAAAGTAAATATCCTAAATTGTTCTTAAGAATTTCTCATTAAGGTAAAGGGGTGCTGAGATATAGCCTACCAGCTACTCATGCAGAAGTTTAGTCTGAGGGCCCTGAATTGTACGTTAGTAAGAAGAAAGCCAATAAAGAGCTTTGATATTGGATCCAGTGAACCCTTATGTATGTTGTTTGTTTCATACACAATTAATGTTTTTGTTAATTGAACAGTTTACACATTATTTCTGTTTTATCAAATTGTTCCCAAGGAAGCAGAGTAAATATAATTGTAAGAATAGGTATCCAACACTTGAAGATAACTTAAATAGCTCAGAAAGCAAAGGATTTTCTCTTGATAGTCTTTTCATTTTATTTTGTTTAATATCACATGGCTTCCAGATTCTAGCTGATATAATTCTTTCAACTGTAAAGCCTATGAATATTGTCATATGACTATGAATTCATGAGCCATATGAAAACAGGAAATTTTGTGACTCCATATGGTGTCTTCCCCAAATCATTCTTTATAATTATTTTATAATTATTTTGAATAATTTGCCACTGAAGTTTTCTACAATCCTTGTTTAAAAAAATATGTTATTTAAAAAATGTAATGCATTTTATGCTTAGTGTGATTGAAAGTGTATTCTGCCTACTTTACCATAGTGTTTCTGGCTTCTTAGCCTTTGATGTCAAGAGAAGGGATGATGAGTCTTCTATTTTAACTCTACAAACAGCATTTCAGGCATGTTTGGACCTGCCTAGGTCTGTTGACATGTCATTAGCCTTCGAATGTCTCTTAGAAAACAGTTGGGAGGGTGTTTTGAATACTTTGTACTATAATAGAAAGTTACTTATAGTCTTAGATAAAAACCTCATTCCATCTCAGCCTAATTAACCTCTGTGCTTACCATTCCACTTAGGAGTACTGATGTTAAGCTACAGAATAAATGCAACAAGAAAATTCTAGCATTTTCACTTTATGAAGAAGTTTATTCTTACAAAAGATAATTATTAAATAAAATTGGCTTGTGGATCAAAGATATTATTCAGTTTTCTTAGGTTAGAAAGTGGAGAAAGTAGATTTCAGAACCAGAATAAAAAAATTGAATAGGAAGTATATTCGGTAGACAGTTATTTTGGAAGTCTGCTGCTGGAAAAAGAGAGAAAAATAAGATGGTAGAGAAAAGACCTCCAATATCGAATAAAGGCAAAATTATTTTCCAAGGTATGTGTTGAAGGCAGTGGGAGCTCCAACACAGTGGAGACTCTAACAGGTACTGGAGGCACCAAGGGATTACATCATGGCACAGGGACAAGTGGGGCTTGCTCGGAAGCGGGCCTGAGCCCTGAGTGCCGAGGGGGTGTTTGCTGGGATGGTTTTGCTCTTCTAAAGAGAGTAAATGGTGCATTCATTTATTCAGAGGAGGAATAGAAGAGAGCGTACATTGGGAATTGAAGACATTAGGACTGGTCTTTTTTTTTTTTGAGGAATATGTGAAAAATTCATGAAAGGAATTTAATCCAAGGAAGGGTTAAATAAAGACACTTGAGGCAGACACAGGGAGCCCAGCTCTGAGAAAACTCTGATTTTGATTCTATTTTTAAGTGGCTTTGATCCACTTTGAAATCTTCTAAATACTCACAACTTCTCTTCTTCTCCCTGAACCACCACGGTAACATCATACATGGCCTGTTTGCCTCAGGAAGAGAAGCATATTTCAAATTCTTTACTTCCAAAACCAAATCAAATTTTATTTGCTTCTTATACCATATCAAATCAAGGTGCTAAACATGCTAACATAAAAAGGGATCTTAATTGCTTTACCACTTCCTCTAAAATCTTTAAGTAATACGTTTCCAAGTTTCCAAGTCTCTTCCTTCCTTCCTTCCTTCCTTCCTTCCTTCCTTCCTTCCTTCCTTCCTTCCTTCCTTCCTTCCTTCCTTCCTTCCTTCCTTCCTTCCTTCTTTTCTTCCTTCCTTCTTTTCTTTCTTTCTTTCTTTCTTTCTTTCTTTCTTTCTTTCTTTCTTTCTTTCTTTCTTTTTCTTTTCTTCTTCTTCTTTTCTTCTTCTTCTTTTTTATATTTACAATTTTTAATTGAACAGGTGAGATTATAGAAATAAACAGGTGCCAGTTTATATAGGATCTTATAGATCAGATAAGTGAGTTTGGACCTTATTTACATTCAAGTAATATTATTTTCAGTAGAGTAATTTATAAACTATTCCTAATACCCCGGAAGAGAAACTCAAAGTTGGAGAATTTTAGGTAAGATGGGGATTTTTAAGGCAATACATGTGGGCAGTGGAGTTTGAAGGATTTCTTAAATCATATCATATAACTGGTTATAAGTAAAATAAATATTTTTGTGTATATAGAATATCTATATGATTATATACATTATAAATATTACCTGTGCATTATGGTCATACTTCTTTCTTAAAAAACTAAAGAGAAAAGATTGTGCTGAGCTGTATAAATATTTCTCTCTGATTGCACAGTATATAAAAATAAAATGACACTTTCAAAATACTTTACCCTGAAAACTTTTCTATTACTCAGGGAAGCTCTTCTTAACTGCTTCCTTCGAGTTTAGCTTGTGATTTACTGGGACCATTTAGAGACAGCTCATATTTTCTAGACATACTGTAGGTATTTTAATGCCTTAATCAATTTTTGCCACTTTAGTTCTTTTGCTGGGCTAGATTAATCTTCCCCTAGCTTCCCAACTTTCAAAGAAGAACACTTATCAAAATCATCTTTACAGGAAAGAATGAAGTTGCAATTAAAAAAAAAAGAAAAGAAAAAGACCCCCCCCCCCATGTCTCCTAACTATATATCACAAATACTGTTAACTGTGTACTATAAACAGCCTTCATAGTACTTAAAATACATATGTGTTCTTTAGGTCTGGAAACAGTGTAAAAATGAATATTGCTTTCTTTCCAGTTTAAGTTAATTGGATTTTTGTGTTTATTTCACTGATGAATATTATATGTCACTTCCAAAATAATAGAGATGTCACTCCTGAACTTTGTGGTGCTGGTAAAAATGAGGTTTTAAAGCATGGGAGAATAAAGAAGGTAGGAGAGGGCATGGGAAACGCTCCATACATGAATCTTCAGTACCTAGTTTGGGGAATGTTTTATTCAATAAGAACATATTTATCTCCTTCAAGTTTTTATTTCCATCATGAGCTTCCCTGGGCTCTTGTGGTTTGGCACGCATGTGATTTCTCCTTTTTACAGTAGTCTTCTCCAACTTGCTCCTCATAAAGCCCTCAGTTGTATAAAGAAACTTATAAGAAAGGAAAAAATAGTTACTTTTTCTGCTGTAATGGCAGAGACAATAAATAGGATGACTACTTTTTCGTTCCCTTTCTCTAGAAGTGAATCAGTACCAGGAATACTAAGCCTGATCCTAACATCCTTATATGTGAAGCTGACTAAGGTATCTGGCTCTTAAAATTTCCCCTGTGATGTCATTCCCCTTAGGGAATTATCTGTAAAAAAAGAAACCACATTTTAAATTCAAACATAAACTAAAGATTCTTCTCCAGGTCCTCCTAATATCTGTACTAATAAAAACCTCTGAAGATGCATATAATTTTCCAGGCTTGGGCTCCCAGGGTCATTCTAAGAAACATTTTAGAACATTTATAAATTGGATGAGCACATAGATTTCCAAGGAATGAAATAAAACATGGGCCACCTATAGAATAAGTCTAAAATTCTTTCTTTCTTGAGCTAATTTATTTTTATTTATTTTTTTGGTACCAGGGATTGAACTCAGAGGAACATGGCCACTGAGCCACATCCCTAGCCCTGTTTTGTATTTTATTTAGAGACAGGGCCTCACTGAGTTGCTTAGCACCTCATTGTTGCTGAGATCGTCTTTGAAATCACGATATTCCTGCCTCAGCCTCCTGAGCCCTTGGGCATGCACAACAAGGTACCCAGAGAGCTAAATTTTAACGTGAAAAAATTTCTAACCTTTGTTTCTTCAAAAGAAAGAAAAAAGAAAAAAAGAAAATTACAACAATATTTGCTGTCATCTTATAAGTTTTCCTGATAGGAGGTATGATTCTGCTTGAAAATTTTAATAAACATCTAGAAATGTATTAATTACTACAAGTTTTTGTGATCATCATTTTTTATTTGGTGAACCTTGAAGTATTTTAATTCTAGTCCAGAAAATTGGGAAAGATAAGCACCTCAATGAGTGCCTCAGTTTCCCTACCTGTAAAATGAGGAGTATGAGCTGGAGTAGTTTCTGGTGTCTCTGCCACCATTAATCATCTCTGTTTGAAAGTTTTGTTCATAATGGCAACTTCAACTATTTAAACAGGGTCTGCAAAGAGAAACTCTGATAAAAAAAAAAATTATAAAAAGTGACAATTCTTTGAGCTCTTAATGTTCCTGATTTACCATGAGTCATTTGTTTAAAAATACATATGCATGCTTCTACGTGAAATGGACATTTTCTTTCCTTGTTTCTATGTACTATATTCTCTGTCCATAGAAAGATGAGTTCACAGTAGTGCTGTGAAGTCAGGCAGGAAGGGCAGCTTCTGACTACCACAGAATCTGCCTTATAGGAGACATTCTGTGTCGGATGTTGGTGCTCCTTCCTGCTCTTGTTTAATTGAAAATGCATATCTGGAAATCTCTTGGTAGGTTAAGCAGACATCTGATTCTTTCAAAAGAAAACTATTGATGGTATGCTATGTGAACATGTTTTTTCTTTTCTGTTCAGCAATTTGCATAGGTTTGCTCCCTATTTGTCTCTTGATAACCTCATCAATCTCACCCATGCCCTCCTGACCACACTGCCTGATTGCAGTAATTCCATGTTAGTGGGGTTTTCAGGAGGACTTGGCTTCTGCCTTTAGCTGGTGCTGCACGGTGGAGAGATCCTGTCTTTCCGGGAGTGAGCAGCTGAGATCATATTGTGACTGCCTTGATTTCTTTGTAAAGGCTGCCTATAGAATTTCATATTGATTTTAAGCAGGTGCTGTTTCATTTTTAACTCCTTTATAAGCTAGGAGTCCGGTTATATTAGTGTCTCCCCACTGTCCTTTGGGCAGGCTTTGATTATCGGCTTCTTGTAGTCTTTGCCCTTTAATTTAAAGTAGCTCTGTTAGCATAAACTTGTTGTTTTTACTGTTTGTTGTTGGTGATTTGATTTACAAATTCCAGAACAGCATAAGGCAAGGATATAAGGCTGAAGTATAATTTTAAAATGATATATGAATGAGTGAAGTGTTTCAAAAAAGGGCGTGTAGAAGATGGGTATTTGTGCTGAGGGTGCACAGGGGCGCTGGTTGCTTTGCAATGTCCTAGAGAGGGTTTTGTGAAATAAGTAAGGTTTGCCAACAAATACAAAGAAGAGCCCAGTAGCTAGCCAAATAGTGAGAAATGGCTGCTGGTGTGACTTATTGAAAGCATACCTTAGTTTCAATGTTTATCAATTGACTACTTCCCACAACCTTAATTTGGTATCATCTGGCATAAAGTCTGATCTGAAGCAATACTAGTTTATAAGTGCCACCACACTACACACACTTTTTTTTTTTTTTGATGTTTTGGGATGTACAAAGCCTTTCCAATCCATTGTCTCATTTGTTCTACACAAATGTCCCATAATTTGGCTGGATAACTATGAATATGCCCATTTTAGAGGAAGAGAAATGGACACCAAGAAAGCTCAAATTAGTCAATTAAATATATAATTGAACTGGGGCTGGAATTGCAGTTTCCTAACACTCAACTTCTTGTGCTTAATTCTGTGTCAATGTCAAGTAAAACAAGCTACAATACAACTATTGCATATCCTTTGCATCATTTTTAGATTTCTAATTCCTTATTTATTTCCTTGTCTTTGTACTTTCAGATTTGTCTCCAGCACAGCAGAGTTACTTTTATCACAAAAGAGAATGACAGAAATCAAGGTCTCCATGTTAAGCATATTATTCTTAACTGCTTAGGGAATTTTCCCACTGGATTGCCCTATTGTATTTTAAATTTTATTTTAGCTCCATTTTCTCGTCTGTAAAGTGAAGGGGTTAGGCTATGTGCCTCTCAGTCTATAGTAGTGTGATTAGGAGAATGGGAGGTGAAGAAAGAATCAGAGCTGCCAGTGAATATGATTATCATGGAATCACAAGTACGGTGCATTATACATGTTTTAAAACTGGATATAGTATTTATATTCTAAAGTGTTTCCTTATGAATTACCTTCATCCTTCAGTGTACTGTTTAGTCTTACTGCAAACATAATCCTTACACAAATCCAAATCAATTTGTTTGTCTTCCATATAAGATACTTAAAATTTTCAAAATGTGTTTATGTCCAAAGACAAAATGTTTAGTTTTATAGAATTCTCCCAGTTGATATACGGTTTTGTAAGAATGACTGTAAATATCTACTACAATACTTACATTTTTTCCCCTTAGTCATGACTTTCTAGTGTGCTTAAGCATTAGCAATCATTTTTAATTTAGTGATTCCATTTTCTTTACTTAATGCCTTACTACTATATCTGAAACCAAATCATGTATTTCAAATTTCAAGAATAAAAGGGCTTTGAAAAGACTAATGGTGCCCCCCCGCCTTTTTTTTGACATGATGTTGCTATATTGCCTATGTTGCCTAGGCTGGCCTCAAAAGTTGCAATTCTCCTGTCCCAGAATCCTAGGTAGCTGGGACTATAGATGCACTCCTTTGCACCCACTCAGCTTCAAAAATGTTTTAAAAAATATTCAAAGTTTCAATGAAATAAACATCTTATTTCTTATTATAATAATTTCTTTTTTTTGCATACAGTTAAACTGGTCATAGTAGAAATCTGCTATGACTTAAATCTTTCCTAGCTGATAGAACTAGAGGAACTTAAAGAATATTTAAAAACTTAGATCAAAATAAGATTTACAAATATGTTTTTAAAAAGCTTTTGAAAGAGTCTTGGGTTACACATCTCAGGCTTCAGTCTGGCACTTTGGAAACCAGCCACACCAGCATGAGCATCAACAAAACAACAACTACAGCACAAAGCCCAAAGAGATATTGTTAAATAATAAAACTTTCTATTTTTTCTTCAAGTTTAATTGCTATAATTCCATAATTATATTCCCATTAATAATCTCAGAATTCACCCTTTCATTTTCTTTAAGTAAACAGGAACTCAAATTGAGTGGGAAATAAGGGTTTGGTTTTTTTGTGATTTCTAATATTTTATGTGCAGAAAACATATCTAGACTACAAGACTCTTAACTTTCATGTATGATTTCACCAGATAATTTATTTACTGCAATGGCTACTTGGCCATTTTGCTGCTGCTGCTTCTTCTTCTTCTTCTTCTTCTTCTTCTTCTTTTAGTATTTATTTTTTAGTTGTAGCTGAACTCAATATCTTTATTTATTTTTATGTGATGCTGAGGATCAAACCCAGGGCCTCGCACGTCTTAGGCGAGTGCTCTAGCACTGAGCCACAACCTTACCCCCCGATTTTGCTTCTTAACACATACATTAATGTTGTTCCCAAGTTTTTGTTGACACAGTGTTTTTTTAATCCCCTTAAGGTCAACTCAGCCCTGATGTGAATATGATCAAATTGGTAAGAGCAAACTTAGTTCCTTAGTAAAATCCACAAGGATAGTTACATCTGCATACAACCATACAGTGCAACAAACAAACAAGCAAAACTCCCCTTTTTTTCTGAAAATAATAATTATACCATTCAATATGCAGCTCAGCTTCCTTAGGGATTGTAGAGTCTGAAACTCTTTGCATCAGTCTGGGTCACCTCCTGTACACAGGAGATTTCTGGTTTCAGATGAAACAATTACTAATCTTCAGTGTTCTGACATTTGCTTTGAATCTTAAAGCTATTCATATCAAAACGCAGGAGATATAAACTGAAATAAAAGTACCATTTTCCAAGGGTTGCCTGAAAGTTGAAACCACCCAGACTCACACAGATGCAGCCATTGTGTTCCTATGTCCACACTTTCTAAGGAGACTTACCTTCAGTGAATTTATTAACAGAATAATTGCCCCAAATTTGGATAGAAACATCAATTGGTGATGATGGAGCCTGGTTTAATTTTTTTTTTAATCTTCTTGCTTATATCTCAGATTTATTTTCTATGGAACTTGTTTCAGTACTATCAGAAAAAAACAAAAGGAAAAAATAAATCCAAACATACAGGGAGGCAGAGCCCCAGTTTTGGAGAGCACAGTCTCATTTGGATGTTCCTGATGTAGAATCTTAGAGTGGACTTAAGAGGAGCCAGCTGTGTGGGAGCGCATATTGATGACTTGGTTGTCAGGACTTCCCTGCTGAGCCAAGCTACAGATGCATTCCCAATCAATTCCCACACAGCTACAATTCAGTGAACTATCTGCAGGGTACTGAGAGCTGTGAGATCCAGAAGCATCAAAGCAAGGTCTAAAGAACGCAAGTCTCCAAATGAGGCAGTGGACCAAAAGGGAGAAAGTGACAAAGAATAGGCTGAAATAAACAAAGTGTGCATGTAAGAAACGATGTGATAAAAACACCATTTGAAAAAAAAAATCATGGTGAGATGAGTTTGTTAATTGTAAGATAAAATATAGAGTATGCTTATGTGGCAGAACACATATCTGTTGTTGAATTAAATAAAGTAAAATTCTTAAAAAGAGGCAAAAACTGAACCAAATCCTTTAAAAAGGCATATATTGAACAAATGAAAGCAAAAATATTATATATATACATATATATATGTATATATATATGTATATATATATGTATATATATAACATTATTTTAATAAAATGTTTTTAGAACAATAAGGTCTGATTGTATAGTAATTGCACTTGAAAACTGATTTGCTCACATTTTATGAGAACGTTGGATGCTGTGTTCTGCCATCCTCTCTGACAGTTAAGGTTGTCCTGTGGTGGCCTTCTCTGTTGACATGTTTATGAATACACACACACACACACACACACACACATATCATGACCTTATAAGTGGGATCTACTGCAGAATGAAAAACATGCTTTAGGAGAAGTTAAAAAATATAAAATATATTGAATTTAAAGGATGATACAGTTTACTATTTAAAACTTGGAAAAGAGAGATTGTGGGGCTGAGAATAGAGTTCAGTGGCAGAGTGCTTGCCTTGCATGTGCAAGGCCCTAGAATCCCCAGCACCACAAAAAGCAAACAAATAAACGAAGGAAAAGCAAGTAAATGAAAAACAGAAAAAGAAAGTAAATAAAAGGAAAATAGTGGATTTTCATCTAATTTAAAAGACTTAAGTTGATATAAAATAGGCAGAAATTCACTCTTAAGATAATGACTTCAAACAATATCAAGTGATTTAAAAATCAGTTTCTAGTAGAAAAATATCAGAGTCTGTTTTTTTTTTTTTTTTGCAGTGTCATTGTTACTTAACTCAATGATTTAGAATACACATTTTATTAAAAGTTACTTGATATTTTCTTGATGCTTATGGTCTGTTAGATTGGAAAGGGTAACTAGATGACTTTGGTAGATATCCAGATGGGCTGAAAACTAAATGATACTATTCCTATAGTAAACATGCACCAAAGAAATTGGATCAATGAATAAAAATGGTCAGATTTACCAGGGTAACTCCACATCATGTATAACTACAAGAATTGGAAGTTATACTCCCTGTATGTATGATATATCAAAATACATTCTTCTGTCATGTATAACTAAAAAAACAGATTAAAAATAGTCATATTTAAGTAAGGTAAAAGATGTAGATATCTGTAGGCCATGAAAGGGAAGACAAGTATGGAATTAAAAGCTCAGAGCTGAAGTTTTGAAGGAAGAAAATGACTTTTTTATAATATTGTGAGGTCTCTCTAAAGAGGATTTTTGACAATTCACTTTCTAAAGTAGCCCAGACACAATTAAGTGGCCTAAATAACTCAACTTCATATAAAATTATAGCCCAGTGTAGATCTCTTTAACATTAGACAAATCCATATTCTGCATTTTTGTAAATATAAATTTAATATATTTTAAATTAATAATTTTAAAAATAATATTTAATTTGCATAATCTTAGTTTTATATTTTGTTCTTTCAACCATATCATGCTGTTATGATCCCATTTTGCAGAAATGTTTGTACAAAATGATGAATGGAATACAAACACATTCACTTAAAATTACTGTTTTCTTTGACCCATTCACTTTTCTGGAGTATAGCTCTGCACATATATTATATACTTAATCAATACTCCATAGTAGAGCAATCAATCAATTATTAACCAAGATTCTTGTCCTGTGAGATGTTCACGACACCATCTAAGAAAACAGAACACATTTTTCAGACACTCCTTTTGCTTATTCTTGCTTTCCAGGAGTAAAGCTTAACTTTAGGAGATCAGCAAACCTCCCTTGAGGTAAAAACCTCTCTTTTCCTCTGAATTCCCTTTCTCTGTCCCCATGGCACCTGCTCAGTGAAGTGTATATAGTCGATGGGGTTTGCTATCAATCAATGAGGACTTACTGAGTGCCTGTTCTAAGAGGCACAGAGATGTGGCAAATGGCCCAGGAATGGGAAGAGTTGGGGGTGGGGAAATGGCTGGCTCTTCTTACAATTTAACTGGCTGAGTGAATTTGGACAAATCACTATTCAACCTGCTTTAGACCTCAGTTTACTCATCTGTAAAGTGAAAATGTTTAAAAGATGTTTCTAAGATTCCTTCTAGCTCTCATGGTCTCTGCTTCTATACACAACATCTTTCTATCTTGGTGTAGAGGGTGGGAGGGCACTCAAAGAAATAAATTTGGAAGAGTGGAAATGTTTTGAAATACACAGTTTGTTAAACTCATTCCAAAGAAGCACACATTCTATTTTTCTCCTCAACTGCTTTCTCGTTTTAAGGTTTATATTTTCAAAATGACACTTTCTGAATAAATAGATGGGGGCAATAAAACCAGCCATAAAAGCAACCTAGTAAGGTGGCAATAAAATGTGAATCATGGTTCACTGGATCGGTAGCATTGTCAGATGTACATATCACTGTGTAGGACACTAACAACTGTTGTGTTCTCTAGGGGAGGAGGCATGTTCTAACTCAGGACTGAGCAGACATTGAAGTAAAAGGGGAGAAATGGCATAAAAGAAACTATGTCTCAGAGCCAGTCTGAGCGACCATTTGGAAGAGTTGTAGCTGGATCTGGGGATGATCCAGGAGATAAAATGGGGACCAAAGATTTCAGGAAAGCAATTTCTGTCTTTGATTCTGTCTTTAACTTGATATGTGATGTGCAAGAAGGTATCAACCTTTATCTATTGACTTCTCCATAGTGAGCAATGTAAAAATAGCACTTATTACTCCCTTTAGTTGTATGTAATTTTTTATAAGACTGATATGTTTAAAAGGTGTTAGTTTCTTTAGGTGGAAGAAACCTGCACAACTAATAAGAACTGTATTCATTTTCTACCACAAATGCTCATGAAATAAAACAGTGTCACAGAGCAATTTGCTAAACTATATTTTGTAAGTACAAATAGGAATTTTCTGCATCACATACAATTCAGTCTATCGAATTAGGATGAACATTAACAAGAAGAATACAATACAGGAGCTGTAATTTAATGATCACACTAGACAGCCGCCTCCCACATAGCAAGAGGTTATCATAATTATTTACATTTGGGTGTAGAAAGAAGACAAAATGTGTCATCTTTTTGGTTGCTGCTTGCATTCAGAAAGGAAATGATCTTCTCTAAAGAGTGCAGTCAGCAATATGAATTAATTAAATTTTATTAACCTTGATGGTGGAAATATAAATTTATATTAAATAAAGAGTTTTTCTAGTTCAAGAAAAGAGGGTCTCTAGAGTAGAGAAAAATCTTAAAAAGGCAGAGGAAGGAAATCATGATTTTTTTAATATATCACTGTAGCTATATATCTAGCAGTTAGGTCACACATTAAAGGGAGTACACAGGAGAACTGTTGATTCTGAGGGTTATATACCTTGCCTCCAGTTTTTTCTTAACTCTCAGAATTTCCAAGATTTATATTTTTCATACAAACTGCTATGTGGATATAGTTAGAGCTTTACAGAACATGTATTAGAACCAGGGAGAATAAATAGAATGCTTGCCTCATTAAATTAACACTGGGGCATTTTCCTGTTTAGCCACTTGGGATAATCAACTTGCTATTTGATTAGAAACCAGGTTTTGGGTACTGGGAATATTTTGCCTTTAGATAGCTTATAGATCATTTGTACCTTCTTCATATGTCTCCCAAGATAATTCTTAGGAAAGCCAGGATGACTTTTTAATTGCATATTCTCTGAAATACCTAGTAATTGATTAGATTCAGAAAACTAAAGTTGTCTATCAAAATATAAAATGCTTCACAAACAACATCATAAAGCTGCCTGGATTTAGAAGTCAAGGAATGAACTCAATTTTTTATGAGTTATATGAGACAAATAAAATCGTACATAAATTCAAATATATTTATTGAATGATTATAATATTCCAGACACTGTTCTAGATTTTCCTTGGAGAAAACTCCAAACACCCAAGAACTTGCATTCCACTGGGGAAGGGGATAAATGGTAAGCAAAAAAATACAAAAGAATTTGTAGTGTATCAGGATTTCAAAAACCGTTGAAGGATATGCAGATGTGCAATTTCATCTAGAAAATTAAAGAAGATTCTCACTGAGAAAGGGAAACTTAAGTCCCCAAGTGAAGGAGCTCAGGCAAATTTATGTGAGGCATTCCAACAAAACCTTCAGCCTCTAAATTATATCATATGAGCTTAATTGTTAATGTGAGTTATTTAAATTTTAAGTTAATTTGTTTCTTTGTCAATGTAGATTCACTTTTTTAAAGTACATGTTGTAAAATATAATTATTCCCCATTGTCCTAATGTTATCCAAGAAACACTCCACATCTAAGATCTGTAGGGATTTACTTTTCTTAAATCTTTTCACTTTTATATGAAAGCATTCACTTACTTAAAAAAATACAATCTTCATCCCTTGGTATAATGCATTGCAGTGTAGAGCAGAAAGCATAAAATGGGAATTAACAGACCTGAGTTCTAACTGGGGTTATTCATTAACTATTAACCTCTATTTGTTTATTTGGGAAATGAAGGCATTGGACTATTAATGTTTTCAAAAGGATGTTTCTCAGAGCACTAATGCTGGTGGCAATTTTTTAAAACAAGAGAAATAACTAAATTTGGAAGCATTATGTAGCACATGGCCTCTAACTGGAGAGTCCTAAGGTGATATTAATAGGTTGAAGAAACTGAGAAGATATTGAATAAAAGAAACCCAATAACTGCAAACATTGCTCATCTGAAAATTCCCTGAAATACTGGAACAAATGTGGGAAAAGTTGAAATAGACATAAAGGCTAACATTTCCTGTGGTTAAAAATATGCACAATCGTTCTTTTTTGTTGCTAGTTTCATTCTATCCATAAAAGCAGACTAAAGTATGCCAAAATTAACAAATGTACAAATCACAAATCCTTAAGATAATAGAAAGTATTTATTCTTCTTTAATTTTTTTTATTTGTACATTATAATTACACATAAGAGTGGAGCTCATTGTTATATATTTGTACATGCACATGATATAACAATATAATTTGGTTGGTTTTGCTTGCTAGTTCCACCTTTTTCCTTCCCACTTTTCCGCCCCTCTCCCTGGTCCCCTTTCTCTACTCTATGGGCCTCTCTTTGACTTTCATAGAGGAATTTTTCACTTATTTCTTACTGGATTGACTCTTGCCTCTACTCCATGTTCTTTCCCTGTAGTTCTCAATGGGCAGAACAGTCACAATCTGGACCTTCAGAAGTCACTGAGGTCTTAGGAAAGAGAGGTTGGTATAAACTAACTGTAAGGCACATTTGGAATTGCACACTTAAGATGTGCTTGGGAAGAATGTAAGTAATTGGTCAAAGTTCTAATGAATCTATATTTACCTCCTGAAATAATCTTGTAGTGAATTAAATATAGATGATAGGGATTTATGTTGTTGAGTGTTGGATGTTGTTTTATTCCAATAAAGAGGTTGAGTCTTCTTTCCCAGGGCTAACTTAGTCCTCCTGAGGTGTGAACCTTTGTTAGCCTCTACTGAGTGTTTGGATTCCAGTTAATGGGAATTCAACAGTTCTTGCCCCTTATGAACACTGCAAATTATTCAGTACCTGCTTCCCACCAATTGTTTTTTTCTCAGAAAGTCTTGACCAACTTCTTAGGAATTCATTGTATTCATATACAGGTTGGTATTGAGCTAAAGATTCAGAGACTTCTCTGCATATATCTGGAGTTCCCTCTTTGCATTACGCATCCTGTAAATTCCATACAAATTCTCCCATTCTTTCATTCAGGGAAGCCACTGGGATCTATTGGATTTCCTTTCCTTACACTGTAGTCTAGACATTTTTCTCTTGGTGTTTCCTTTTTATCAAGGGTCACAGTACTGTGCTGTCTGCTCTTCAAAATATGAAAATAGTTATTTCCTATATTCTTTTCAATTTTCTGTTGCTTATTAATTCCAAACTCTGATACTCCCTTATGGATGGAAACTCAGGTCTCCTAAATCTAAATTTAGCTCTTGTTTTATAAACACTTCGTTTTTCCACATGGCAGAGTACCCAGTCTTGAAGTTCAACAAAATGGATTTCTTGTTTTTCCCTGGGAGAGCAGAAAACTACAAACATGAGAAACTCAAAATGCTATACTTCCAATTTCCTGAATTGTAACTCTTGGTACTAGTAGGAAAAGTATATGTTGACCTAGTAAGTATCAACATATGCAAGTCAATGGACCATTTTTAAGACAACCAACTTATTTTTGCTGAAAGCATTAAGACATAGTAAAATTATTAAAGTTTCTGTCTGTGTTTATCTTGAAATCAGGTAAAAATTAAAACACATGATCAAGGAAGTGGTATTAACTTAATCTAGAAAAATAACAAAAACTCTATTATACATGAATTTTTTTTTGCTAAGCCAGTGCTTTGAGTTCATCTATTGGAAGATTGGGTATTTCCTTGTACTAATTATGACATTAAATAATAATCTGGGAAATTATCATGAAAGAATTGGAATCCAGACTGCAGTATGTAGTTCTGCTATATTCCAGAGTATAGATGAGTCTCAGATACATAATAGGTCTTCCAGTAGATATTCAGTGAATGACTGGATGAATGGAAGATGACAAGAAAGCCTGAAGTGTGGCGATATAGCAAAGATCCTTTCTTAAAAGGAAGATATTACTCTACTTCTTTGAAGTAGTGAATTATGAGAAAGTGTCTGATGCCAAGAATGGTTAGTTGGAGCATCAGACAGATGTTTGGATAAGCATCTCACAAGAGTTCTAGAGACTAATAATAATACCAAATAATGCATGAGTGAATGATGAATAATGTATCCAATGAATTATCACTTATGTTTACATACTGCCCTATGCAGCACACTTGCCTTGTTGTTCTTTTACAACACTATGAGTTAGATATAATGACTTCATCTTACTCTTGTGGAAACTGAGGTGGGGGGATGGGATGGTAAGTAACCTGAGCGTGGTGGCAAAGCAAGTTGTGGAAAACTAAGGTTATAAATCTCAGTTTAGCTCCAGTGACATCAAATTTGAATCACCAAGTTCTACTGACTCTTCATATATATGGACCAAACTCAGAACAGCTCACCTTTACTGAAAGTAAGAAACTACCCCCTACCCATCCCTGAAGTCAATATATAAAACTAATAACAAATGAAGAAATATGAAAATTACCCTTAAGAGGATGTGTCTCAAGTCAATAATGCTTGATATGACTTAGATTGATTGGGCTAACATGTCTATAAAAAAGAGCAGAAAAATCAGAAAGGGAAGATGTAAGTCACTGATGAAAGTATTGAAAAGTTAAATTTAGTATGGAAAAAGACAGGATACCCTAAGTCCAAAGGATGAAGATGCCATTTCTCAGAGTTAGGCATCTCTTCCTATTTTGGAAGTACATGCTTCTTAACATCTTAGGCTAAAGTTTTCAAAATGAAGCCCTGTATTTCTATTATATTAATATCATGACTCTAGGCAACTTTCTTGTTTTAAGTTGTGTTCAAAGTAATTTGCCTCTAGAGAGAGAAAATGCTGGACAGAAGACACAAGCATAAATTGATTTTTTGGCATTCTGGTATAGACACCTAAATGCTTCAATAATGTAGTTATTTATAGTCTCCACTTTCCAAAACAATGAACTTAGTAAATTGACAGAATGAGATCTTTTGTGCATCCTGGCAACCTAGACATTCTATATTGGAAAACAACCTGTTCTTACAGGAGCAAAGTATTGTATAGTATTAAATTAATACTACTCTTCAAATTTCTATCCTTAGTCCTGTTGAGACCAAACAAAAAAGGGTTAATATTTGGTTTACACTAAAATCATACAATATTGAAGATATGAATGAAGAATAACCATAACTATAAGACTAACATTTATTGA
The DNA here is from genome assembly GCF_001458135.2 of Marmota marmota marmota. NCBI lineage: Eukaryota > Metazoa > Chordata > Mammalia > Rodentia > Sciuridae > Marmota > Marmota marmota. The sequence goes on along the minus strand of NW_025999924.1, from coordinate 11,018,258 downwards.
ACATTCTCTAGGATTAGAAACCATTTTAAAAGATTTACATTCTTATATTATTGAATACCTGAAGCCCTATGATGAGGTCCTGTTATTACAGGACATGCTACAGAGGAGAAGGTTAAGTTCAGTAACTTGCCTAAAGTCATAGAGTTTGTCAGCAGACCTGAACTCACATCTGCCTCCAAATCCTATGTGTGCTTTCTAACATTTTGCTATGCCATCTTCAAATATAACATCCTTTTAGAATACAGATAATATTGAATTCAAATCCATATATAGTCAACATAGTAATTTTCTTCTGTTTTCTAATCTTAATTATTTGTTATTAGTAGATAGCATGTTATATTTATGCAGTACAACTAGATTTGCAAAAAGAAAAAAAAAAGATTATCTTCTTTGTTCTGTAATTCAAACATTGCCACAATCACTTCTTCTTCCATACTTTAGCATGCCTTATAGTCAGTTCAAGATCTATTCAATATTGGAAGCATAGTGGTGGTCTCTCTCTATTTTATTTATTTCTCTGAATGTGTTGTGATAAATGATTTATTGCTTCCCTTTAGTTTCTTTTCTTTTCCCTGTAGTTTAGGTTGTGGAGAAGAATAAAAGGGTTAAAGTTCCTAGGCTCAAAGTAGAATTTACCAGAAATGAGGATATGTGTAACAATTTCCAAATTGTATTTACGGATACCATTTTATTCTATTGATTGGAAATTGTACTCAGCAAAGGGGATCATACAAGGAAGATAAGAGAGAATGAGAAATTGAAACAAAGCATTGATGGAAGTTTCCTAACAGCAAAAAATGAGAAGGCTGTGCCATCCCAGGGGACAAGGGGGTGGACCCGAGGCCTGAGACAGTGAGAGCCATGATGGGATCTATGGCAGCGAATCCCGTAATTACTAAATTAGACTGTCCATTTCTGGATAATGCATGCTGCATTTTGATCTTGATTTAAAATCCAATTAGTTCAGGATCATCATTCCTGTTAGTTCTAGCTTCTTTCTGGTGGCTTTGAGAATAGAGCAATAGCTTAGTGTTTTCGTGTTTGCTCTTTCATGCCTTTGAAGACACAGCTTCTTAAATCTATGACAACAGGTGTCCTCCCCTCCCACTCTTACATATTTTACTGATTACTCTTTTGGTTTATCCTCAAAATCTCTCAAGTCATAGTAACCAATAAAATGCTTCATTGATACACACTTGGCTTTCCAACAAATGACAATCAACCATGAAACACTAGTCTTTGAAATTACTGCTTCATTTTTATGTTTTATTTCCTCTATAGAGTTTGCCTTTATGGATTAGTGCTATTCTTAATTCCCTTGTTTTGCTTTACTGAAATCATCAGGCAGATCTCATTTATAAAGAGGAAACTTCAAAGAAAAGGAACAGATTTTAGTTCTGTGAAAGAATGGGAGATGAAGACTTTTTAAAAATGAACATTTGGTTTGCTGCTTCCTGGTGAGAGCGAGAAGGGAGACTCAGGCACCCACTGAAATAGCTTTAGTTTGTTCACATGACTATCATTAAGAAACAAATCAAAGACAGCATGAGAAGCCTTAAGCAACTCAGCAAGACCTCATCTCTAAATAAAATACGAAAAAGGGCTAGGGATGTCGCTCAGTTGTTAAGTGCCCTGGGTTCAATGCCTGGTACCCCCAAAACAAACAAAACAAACAAAACAACAGTATGAAATGGTCACAAAGGGGGAACCTTAGGATTTTTGTTAGAAATATATTAATCTATGGTTCATGATTACGAAATAATTTTGAGTGTAGTTTTGCTTTTTTCTTACTGAATACATTAAGAGAAACCTCTGTATTTGGAGTATAATACATACTACAAATGTTTCATAAAAATATGCTCTTCGTAGTGAAGTAGAAAGAGTTACAGTCTATCATAATTTTATACCACAAGAAAGAGAGCAGGCACTGTTTTCCTCCATGGGCTTGCTGAAGAAAACGTGAAACATTGATTGAGAGCTACTTGTTAATTCACACTAGGGAACCATGTAGATTACTTAATTTTGAAAATTACAATGTAAACAAAACCAATGCCACAAAGGAGTTCAAGGGCCCTACATCAAAATAATATTTTGTTCATTTACTTTGACAAGTGTGGTTCATATACTCAAGTGTTACTTATGATTATATTGCATTTGAATTAACATAGTGCATTTCATCAAAATAGTGAAATCTTAGTGATATAATAACTTATGAAGAAAGTTCATCACATTTTTCTGATACACATATTTTAAGCGATCTCTATGGGTACCTCAGTGTGACTTTGTCTCTCAGGTCTCTCTCTGGCTGTATATCTCTTCTCTCACTTTTACTTTCTCTCTCACACATAAAGATTTAAAAGTAAATGCAACAAATTTTCTGCCTTTTCAGAAATTCAGATTATAAAAAATGATGTGTGATTAGTAACTCATATATTTTTATATCCAGGGTCTGTATTCTTCGTAATTTAAAAGCAGTTACTATATTTATGATTATAGCAGATATCGCATTGTGACTGATTTTTAACCAAATAAAATTTATTAAAATATGAGCCTAGTACATTGTATAGTCTAGTATTATGACTTCTCTAAGAAATTTGGAGTTAGGAGTATTAATGCATGGACATTGAGGATGGCAGAGATGCAAGGGTTCATCACTACTAAAATTCTATTTTTTAAAGCTTACAGTCCATAAAATTGATTAATTCTGCCTCTAGGTTTGGACTCAACTTTTTCTACTAATTTTGCATACCTTCAGAGTAAAAGCAAACAATATATGTTATTTTTAAATATTTTAAAATTCTTTTAAAAATTATTGTTATTTTTAAATATTTTTAAAATTATTGTCACTTAAACTTTATTATAGCTATCAAAAATACTAGAATAGATAGATGGTAAAAAGTATGTGAAAATTAAAATAATTATAAATTATCTAAAAAATATATCTAAATGAAGAAAATACATACATGTATTTATTTATATTGTGACATATCATGGCATTTATTTTAATGAGAGATTTTTAAAATAAGCTACTACATCAAGTCCTTGTTTTTGTACCAGGGATTAAATCTAGGGGTACTTAACTGATTAGCCACTTCTCACCTCTTTCCATTTTTTATTTTGAGAAAGGGATTTTGCTAAGTTGCTGAGGCTGGTTTTGAACTCATGATCCTCCTGCCTCAGCCCTGGGAGCTGCTGGGATTACAGGCATGCACCACTATGCTGGGCCTACATCAATTATGTTTGTGAACAGATTTAGTGTATACTTCTGGAAAACTTAGAGAAAGCTAATCTTTAAATACTTAAAAATTTCCCAGCCTTATTGATGCATAATTAACAAACAAAAATTGTATATATTCAAGGTGTACAAAGTGATGTTTTGATGGATGTGTACTGTAAAATGGTAACCACATATGTTAATAATTGACATACTTATGACCTTATTAGTTTGCAGAATTCAAGGGTGGGAGTAGAGTTGAGGCACTGACTATCTGAAGATGTAAGCGTTGGCCAATGTGTTTGGTTAATAAGGGTGGCACTGGGTAAGATTGATTGGCAGGAAGGGGAATCAAGAGTTAAACTATGCTGTCTGCAAGAGAACTAATGACTCAAGAAAACACATAGTCATATGCATTCATAATGGTGATGGTAATGTGTAATGGTGAATTCTGACACAAAGCATGTTCTTCAGATGTACCTGGTCACGACGCACCTGGTCATAATGTATGCATCAGAATGACAGATGTTACAAATGGAGAGAATACAGCATTCTAGCTCATATTTGTGGCATCTCTGCAGTTGAGAGAATAGTTTAGGTCAGCAAATGTATTGCTGCTCTTGTGAGACTATAGATAAATCTACACGTTAGTATCCCATTTTCTTATTTTTGGTAGAGAATCCCCCCCCACCACCATATGGTAGATGTTTTTCTTATAGGGTACATGTGAGGATAACTTATGATATACATCAAGTAACTTGAGTTTACAGTGCCTAGCACTTAACTATGTGTACACAAAATAGTTTCTAAAAATAAGAACTGCTTATTATTGGATGTTAGAGAAAAGTAGCATATTGGAATAAGTGTCCATTATTCAGGACCAAAAGTCTTGGGTATACAAGTTCAGGCTCTTAGCAGATTTTAGTATCTTCGGGTGCACAAAACATTTTAAAAGCAGCATGTCATTTAACCCCTCAGTTTTCTCATCAGAAACATTGGAAAAACAGTAGCTCTTGCCACACATATTTCATTGTGATAATGAAAACAGAGGATAAGTTTGAAGTGCCATATAAATGACAATGACTTAATGTAAATGTTAATTATTACCCCTGTCATTGTCAGCAGGAGGTATCGGACTAAGATCCAAGGGAGCACACATGTAGACAGAGCTGAAGGCTTTGAGGCCCTATCCAGAAAAAAATTAAGTAGAAGTTGTAAAGATCCTAATATGGTAAGCAAGATCTACTGATATCAGAAGGAATGGTGATGGTTTCCAAAATGTATTTATTAAACACTTATAATAAACCTGACAGAGGACAATGAGCTTTGTGGGATCAGGGGCTGTCATTCCACCCCATGTCTAGCTGTGAGTGAATGAACAGCACTCTGTTTGCTATGTGGTGATGCACTGGAATGCTCAACATGATCCTACAGCATCGCTCCCCTTTCATTTCTCCTTTCCTCAAACATTTATTGAGAAGCTATTATACGGCAAGCACTCCCCTAGACTAAGAAACTGGAAAACAAGAAGCAGACCACTCCATTGCAAATCTAACCTCCTGGAGAGATTTACATGGAGAAGACCAGGGTGAATGTGATACAATGTGACAAGTGGTACATCAGCATGAACAAATGCTGGGGGAGACTTAGAGAGGGCATTTTACTCTGTCTAAATGAAAGTGGTTGCTTCTATATGAAACATCTGGAGAAAAACATAAGTCTATGTATGTTCAAGTGATGGCACAGATAACTACAAGAACACAGAGATTAAAAATCTGTTACAGATCTAAGAATATGCTACACAGTATCAGTAACTAATGGGAAAACCCACGACCTAGCCTGCCAATGGAGTGATAAAAATATGAAGTCTCTTTAAGGAAATCTGCTATGCTAGAAGCATTTGAGGTCAGACACCCGTTCCACGGAACCCCAAATGATAGAGTGCTTGGAACAATCCTCTTGGATTATGTCAGCAGTTTTGAACATTCACACATAGAGTTTATCTACAGTTTTAAATCTTAGGTAAGATTATTCTATGCCAAAAAAATGAAAGAACAAGATCTTCATGTTTTCTGAATAGCAAATGGGACTTTCTGACCTTTTGGTGACTTCTGGAGGCCTTCCACCAATGGAGGAGATTCTGTCTCCGCTTCCACCATGTAAGACAACTGAAAGTTTCAGCTCCTGGACCTTCTCTTCACTGCTTTTCCAACTTCATTTCTCGTAGCTTCAGCCTTCCCTTTTCTTTGATTTCTCTTAGTCCTCTGTCCCCTCTCTGCTTTTCCTACCTCCTTCAATTGCACACTACCATCAAACCTGCAGCACCATCCATGTTTGGATTTGGGATATCCCATTCTTTGAACCTGGGCATCTCTGTTGATTGGTCCTGTAATTCAGCCTTGCTTTGCCCACTTAATCCACTGGCAAGCCCCCTTGGTGTGACATAAGAAACATACCTTGCATTTGCCCATTCTCTCTCTCTCTCTCTCATATCGAGTTTGGCTATACCACCATCACTAAGATATGAATAAACTGGTAACTAAGCCTAAGAAACCAATAACAATCCTAATAAAAATACTAGCAAAGTTAAGCAAACATGAAAATGATCCTTAATAAAGACCAGACTAATTATAACATTTTTTTTTTACCTCAAGAAGGGAAGTGTAGCCAAAAAGGAAATGTAAATAAATGCTAAAGCACTTGCTTTAGAGAGACAAAGGCAATATTTTATATATGACAATATAACTTCCATATTATACTGACATCATTGCACTTTTTCTGATCATATATAAGCTAATTTATGTCGCAGAAATATGTTTAGAACAATGAAATTTTAAAATAAATTCTCTAAAAGCCAATATCCTATAAAAGTAAATTTAAACTTTGTTATGAAATTTTACATCATTTGTATTATTAATATGAATGAGTTTATATACTATGAGAAGAGTTTACAATCTAGACTTAGCATTTTCTGTGTCATGAAGAACCACATGACCTTCAGCTAGTTCCCTTAGCTAGTTGGCAAGTTCTTTAAAACAAAAAGGGAAATAATTTTACATGGCTTGCTTCTTCACAGGATTATGATGCACAATGGACATAATGAACATAACTACTTTGAACATTAAATAATACTATTTAGATATAAAATATTTAGGTTGTTAAGAAGAAACACATAGTACCAGAAATTGATAAATGCTGAGAGCCACTGCAGCAGATAAAGCTTGTCTCTGTGTGTTAGTGAGATCATAGCAAAACTATACAGCTCCCAGTGTGCTCTTTATGTAACGGCCTTTAAACAGAGCCACTGTCCAAACTCAAGGCACAAAGACCAACATTTTCATAGGAATGCAAACTAATCACAAGAAGACAAAAGGAAAAGTTTTGCCACAAGAAAAATATAAGTAGTTTTTGAATTCACCTGGAAAGTGAAGCACCTTTTCCTACCAGTAACAGGGATACTTGGCATGGGAGGTCACACCATCAAAATTAAATACACTTTTGGTGGTAATTGTCTATAGCGTGCTGCAGTCCGGCTGCAGCAAAATAGCCGGGGGGTGACGAACAACTTATGTACATTGATACAGCAGGAGTGGGAGCCGTTTTTTTGTAGGACAGGAGGGGTATATATACATTCCACACAGCTTATCTAATTAACATAAACTAGATACAGCAGTCAACCAATAAGGAATCTCCACACTTAATGGCTCGCTGGCGTTACTTCACAAACCACTCCCTCTGGCAAAATGCCAGGCGCCATCTTGACTTGTTTGCAGACTTTAACAATAGCCATTTCCTCTTTTGCAAGAAATTGAGGAAGCGTCATAATGCCAATCATGTTTTTATTTCAAAGTCCAAATGTAAGAAGTACTTACATCAATCCATAGACTTACATCATTTGTACTTTTAAAAAATCATTTTAGGTTTTTATTAAAGAGATACACGTATGTAGTTTGAAAAGTCAAAGTCTTATCATACAATTGAAATCATGAGAGCCTTTTCTCTTTGTGCTCCTGGTCAGGTCCTGCCCCAGAGATAACCCCTTTCTACTTCTGGCAATTCCCCCCATGTTTCTAAAATTAAAACCCCCCTAAGGCAGGAGCTAGGGATGCTCTTTGCTACTAGGTTGGAAGACTTCACTATTTTTATTCCAGGATTTCAAATTTACTTTTTTCCTCTCTCTCAGTTTATGTCTTATTTCTATTTTTGTTTTATAATTTACTTCCGTCTTTTGCATGCCATTACATGAGTTATATATTTGAGAAATCTAATTATGCTTCTTTTTAAAAAATGTTTTTTTATTTGTTTTAATTAGTTATACACAGCAGTAGAATGTATTTATGCACTTTGATATTTCATACATAGATGGGATATAATTTCTAATTTTTCTGAGTGTACATGTTGTAGAATCACATTGGCCATGCACATATATACATAAAGTAATAATGTCTCTTTTGTTACACTATCCTTCCTATCCCCAAATAGCCTCCCCTACCTTCACTTCCCTCTACCTAATCTATGGCAACTTTACTCTTCTCTAGTGCCATGCCCCCTTATTGTGAATTAGTATATGCATATTAGAGAAAACATTCAGCCTTTGGTTTTTTGGGATTGGTTTATTTCACCTAGCAAGATATTTTCTAATTCCATCCATTTACTGGCAAATGCCATAGTTTCATTCTTCTTTAAAGCTGAGTAATATTCCATTGAAAAAAAATATATGTCTATATCACATTTTCTTTATACATTTACCTATTGAAGGACACCTATGTTGGTTCCATAGTTTAGCTTTTGTGAATTGAGATTCTATAAACATTGATGTGGTTGCATTACTATATAGTATGCTGATTTTAAGGCTTTTGGATAGAAACAGAGGAATGGTATAGCTGGGTCAAATGGTGGTTCCATTCCAAGTCTTCTGAGGAATCTCTATACTGCTTTCCACAGTGGTTGTACCAATTTGCAGTCCTACCTGCAATGTATGAGTGTACCTTTCCCCCCACATCTTTGCCAACATTTTTTGTTGCCTGTATTCTTGATGATTTTCATTCTGACTGTAGTGAGATGACATCTTAGTGTAGTTCTTTTTTTTAAAAAAAATTTGTAGTTGTAGATGGACAGAATGCCTTTATTTTATTTGTTTATTTTTATATGGTGCTAAGGATGGAACCCAGTGCCTCACACACGCAAGGCAGGTGCTCTGCCACTGAGTTACAGCCCCAGCCATTAGTGTAGTTTTTGTTTGCATTTCTCTAATCGCTAGAGATGTTGAATACTTCTTCATCTATTTGCTGATTGATTGTATTTCTTCTTCTGTGAAGTGTCCAGTTCCTTAGGCCATTTATTGATTGAGTTGTTTGTTTTTTCAGTGTTAAGTTTTTTGTGTTCTTTTTATATCCTGGAGAATAATGCTTTATCGGTGCTGGGGTTGTGGCTCAGTGGTACAGCGGTCACCTTGCACATGCAAAGCCCTGAGTTCTACCCTCAGCACCACATAAAAATAAATACATAAAATAAAGGTATAAAAAATAAGATAGAAAAAAAAAGTGTAATGCTTTATCAGAGGTGCATGTGGTAAAGATTTTCTTCCAACCTGTAGTCTTTCCCCTCACATTATTGATTGTTTCCTTTGCTGAGAAGAAGTTTTTAAATTTGAATCCATCCCACTTATTGATACTTGAGTTTACCTCTTGAGTTTTAGGGGGCTTTTATTTTTAATATTAAAGGGCAAAACAGAACTTAAGGCTGAGATCTGGGCATTTGGGTCAAGGTTTGTTCTAATGAATGAACAGTTCAAAACTGAATGTATAACAAGAGAGAAAGTTCCATAGATTATATAAATCTCAGAGGCAAACTCTGAAAAAAAAAATGACGGAGGTGGTGGATTTAAAAATGGATTCAATTACCCAGTGATTTGATGGTCTTGAAATAAAAATCAGAGGGATGCATGAAAGAATACAGTCATTGGAGGAATCCAATTTGGTGTTTAAATGGGGCTTGAAAACCTCAGAGGAGCAGATTACAGTTATAATTAGGGATAATGTTTCAATTCGTTTTAAAAATGAGTCATTGGAAAGGCAGTGGGGAAGAAAATGCAACCTACATCTGTTTGGTCCTCTCATTGGTGCAGGAATTAGAACTTTAAAGGAAAAGGTAGGAGTGTTTAAATATTCCCTTTTGGCTTCATTCATTTATTTTTGAATCACTCATGCAATATACAAGTAAGTGATGAGTACCTTTTAGGTGCAAGGCATAATGTTAAATGTATAACTATAACATGGAAGCACTAATCAAAGCCCCAAACTGAGCACTGTGGAGTACATAGCAAGTACATAGAAGGGCTGTATAAGTAGAATATCTCCACAGACCTATTTTATTAATATATTTTATTTTTAATGTAACTGATTTTAGTAAAAACAAGGTATATATATAAAGGATTTAACAGTAAAGCACATATACAACTCTTACACAAACTCAAGACCTAATTCCTATTCTTTAGTGGTAATAATTATTAACAATTGCCATATTTATATAATGTACTTAAAGATGCAAAGATTTTACTATTCATCACTTTCTGCAACTTGGCTTTTGTTAAAAATATATATTTGAATACTTTCCATCTTAGTACAAAAAATTTTGTAACCTTTTTTACTGTGTCTGTGGCATAATTTTTATAAAAGTATAAATGAATAGACAATTTAAAAATTATCTTATATATTACAAACCACACTCAAAATGCAAATCTTCTCCTGTTTGTTTTTTTCCCTTGGATCGATTTCTGAAATGAAAAATTTAGGTCAGTACTTGGCAACATTGACTATTACAAAACCTTGCCATCTTTGTTAAATAGATGGATTCATAATAAAAATATGTTGTTTAGCATGCTTTTCTTTAAAATGAAAAAAGGTCATACATTTTCTCATGGATTTATTTAACAGTTATAGCTATTACTCTCTGAATTGTCTCATTCATTGGATTGTTTTAAAATAAGTTGAACCCAGTTAAATCAGGAAGAGCAGAAACCAAACATTTCTGACATACCATCTATGAGGATGATCATGTGCTTTAAACATATGGTTTTAATCTTTTGAGTTATGGTCATTTCATGGTAAAACCATCTTTGTATTCCTTTAACAGACTCAACTTGAGCACTTGATTATTACTTTTACATGTTTAATAGCATATTTAGGATTTTAGCATCAATATCAATAAGTGCTAATGTTCTATAGATTTTCTTTCTTGTTCTTTTTGTTAGATTTTTGTATTGGATTTGGAAAACCAAAAAATTCTTCTTTTATGTATTATCCAAAATTGTTAAAATAATCTAGATGTTCCTTGTAGATTTGAAAGGATTGATAAAATGATTTGTGTAACTGTCAGAGCCAAATGTTTTTGGTGGTGTGAAAGTCACTTGCATGATTTTTCTCAGTTTCTTCTATAATTTTTTTTTTACTTTGTTACCTTTTCATTTATATTTTCATAGAAAATCATCCACTTTTCTTAAAGTAAGGCTTATATTTTTAATATATTTTATTTTAATTTATATCAATTAATTTCCTTACTTTTAGTTTTAATTTAGTATAAATTTCCTTTGTACTTGAATTTATAGTTGTATCCAATTCATACATTTGATTCCCAATTATACTTCTAGCTTAGTGTGTTTATGGATTCTCATGTTTGTCTTGATTAAGGTGGTTAATTAACTTATCTATTATACCACATTTTCCTGAAAACTGGGTCTTAGATTGATCTGTTCGCAGTAATTGATTTTACTTTTACCTCTAAGTTAATTCTTTCAATATATTTGAAATTTTCTTGCTACTGAATTAAATAATTAATGGTTTTGTGTTTCCTGGTGTAGAAATTTAAGACTACAAATTTTCTCTAAAGATAAATAACGTGGCTATATTCCATGGGTTCTAATTTTTGAGTATTTTTTCCTATTATCATTTTGCAAATACTCTGCAATTTGTTTTACCTTTTAGACCAAATTGACAACAAAAGTGGTTTTTGTTTTTACTTCTTTCTGTTATCAAGTTATTCCAAATCTCTTCCCTCTAAACATTCCTTGTGTCCTTTCTGATATGTGATGAAAAAGCACATTTTTCTTAAAAAAGTTAAATTTAACCTAATTTTATTACCCCAAAAAGTAAATTTGTGATAAGTGAAGCAATAAAATTAATATGTAGGTATTATAAATATACTAAAAAATTTAAACTCTCTATTTATTGACCATTTATTTGCCAATGACTCTATTTTAAAAATAGAGTGTTTTAATAATTTTGTATATATTATGTATATAATAGAAATACTTTATTGATTCTAACACAACATTTTTAAAACATTGAAGCTTCTTTGAAATCATGAAAGATGGCCTAATTGTAGATTTTTTTTTGGTGGTGAGTTAAGTAATGATATGTATTTCCATTAATGGCAACTTAGTTTCAATGAAATATTTATTAACATATCAGAAATAAGTATAAGATATAATCTTAATATTAAAACTTAATTCACTGTTTTAGTAAAATCATGCATTATTTATTATTTGTTTGTACCTAATATTGGGACAGTTTTACTGAGAACTTCTACTATATGCAGTTATAATCTAAGGATATAATTAAATCAAACTCTGAATTCTTGGAAAAATTCAGAAAGTAGTGTGCTATTCTAGTATGAATACTGTACTGAGAATTAGGATACAACATTAGTATGATTTTGGACAGATCCTTAATCCTTTTGGTTAATTTTCTTAAGTGGAAAATTGTGAGATAGTGCTAAGTAACTAAGATCACCATTAAGGTATATGGAGTCTAGTAGTATATGACCTCATAGCTTCTATGAAGATAGGTTAATTACATCATTCCCATTTAACAGAGTAGGTTATGGATAAATTAGAATGTGAGGTTTAAATTTATATTTGCTATTTCAGCCTCTCTTATAAGCAGGATTTAGAAATCAAGTGAATGCCAAGGCAAATATTTTGTGTATCTGAGTAGAAAGTCTTTTCTGTAAGGTTAGAGATTCTCTAATCTGAAAATAGAGAGTAATATCTTCCAAACCCTTATCAGCACGTTCTTCTTGGAACCAAAGTTTGCAATCATGTGGGCACTTGCTCCACTCTTTGATCAGTGTTAGCTTTATGACATGTTTGGGTTATCTCTCTTTAAGTTCTTTTTTTTTTTCCCCTCTTCATAGATTCAGCAGTATCAGCATACACACCTCTTATTCATGGCAACCGAACAAACTATAGTGGCTCAAGGAAAGAAGGAATTATGCAAACAGAGATCAAGTTAAGGGTGACTTGAGTGTTAGAGAAGGACTTGTCAGAAGAGCCCTTTGTAATGATGGCTAAACCTTTGAAGGCCTTGGTTCAGTGGCAAATCACCTTCTGCCTGCTCCCATTCTTTAAATTGTAGAAGCCTCACAAAAGAGTGGATCTGAAAATTTACTAAGACACATATTTATTAGAAAAAGAGCCTCCTTCCTTCCTCCCTTCCTTCCTTCCTTCCCTCCTTCCCCCTCTTCCTTCCTTCCTTCCTTCCTCCCTCCCTTCCTTCCTTCCTTCCTTCCTTCCTTCCTTCCTTTCTTTCTGAAAAATTAAGAACTCTATTTTAATGATATAATTCTTTAAATGTTCTGTTTAGTCACTGATTCAAGAAAATGACATCTTTATTTGCAGTTTTTAGTATATTCCTTTACCTAGAAATGTCAATGGAACTTTGTTATGAAGACATTTGTTACATTGAAGGATTTGGTAATGATGTGGACCCATACAAGGGTTTTTGTCTCCTAATTTCAAATTAGTGACTTTTTTTTCATGTATAATAAATACAAACCAGTGGGACAGGCATCAAAGAGACACAGTGAATAAAACATAAACACCTCTTTGAGGTGGTTAAAAGACAAGTACCCAAATCAACAGAGCACATGACAGAGTCAGAATTGGGCCATAGAGTAACTCAACACCTGATAGGAATCTTGATGATTTTGTCTGAGGGCATTCATGTGATTCCTCTGAAAATGTGGCCTTCAAGTGCCATTGACAGTTGACTGTGGTGCTGTGCTCAGATCCACACAGATATCTTACTGTTTCTTGTGCCTTCCCCAAATCTCTGTGTATTTGGCTTCTTTTGTTGTGCAAACTGGTAAATTTTATGTTTGCCCTTCCCTTGGCCAACAGGTCACCAGAGACTGGTGGAGAAGAAATGATTTCCAATAAGGACAAACCATGAAAGGTGATTCACATCCCTGAACCCTACAGGAACCGGCTGAGGCTGGGACTTTCCTAAAATTGCACCCTTGCTTGACTTTATCTCCTCCCATCCTGCTTCTCCTACTCCCTTGGTGATTTCTCTTGGGGGCAGAGAAATCACCAAGGGAGTTAATCCCTAACACATGAGTCTTGTGTAAGTTCTGATCTTGGGGAATCAGAGATTATAAACAAGGCATCAGAAATTTTAGGTATGGATAAGAGACAAGCCACCAGTGAAATGTGTAAGGACCTTTTCAGCATTGAAGCCAGTGAGGGGGTAGATCTGGTAATTGGGGACTTACCTCACAAAATAACATTAAACATGCTTTGTTTGTGACAAATTTCTTGGGAGAAGAAATTTGAGGTTTACTTGGAAAGGAATGTATGGTGTGGTTTGACTTAGGGCAGGGGGTGTGGGAGAGAAAACTTGAACAGCCATTCAAGGACACTACAGACCCCGGAAGGATCTTTTTCTCTCTTATTTGTGGCTTGTGAAGTAGAGTTGGAACATTCCTTTAGGATCTGAGCCTGTGACTTTTGTTGTAATCTTGTATTTCTTTTCTGCAGTGGTGTAAACAAGTCCTTTGGCTGCTTCTGCAATCACTAAAAATAAAGATAATTATCTTTGGTTGCATCTTAATTAACTAGATTTTTTGTTTTCCATGAGGCTTTTTTTTTTTTAAATAGTTATTCCATTACTAAGATTTTTCTTTTTAACTTGACTTAGAGGCTTGGTATTTAAAAAATGGCTTTGGTCAAATGTGCACTGAACATGTTATCACAAACATGGAGTGGTAATCAAATCTGGTAAATCTCCTTTACCAGGGAGGTTTGAATGATTCAAAGTAAATACTAAGAATGTCACATTTGGGGAGTGGATAAGAATTCAGGATATATCTTCTGACGTTAGTGTTTGACAACATGAATGAGCTTATATACTAACATCAATATAGCAATAACAATACATTCTGCATTCATTAGTAGCATTGTATATAACACTTGAACTTGGAATCACAAGTTGATAAGACAAATCCAAACTATTGGTGAGGCTTGATATGGACTGGAAATAAATAATGTTTACATCTAACAGATATGCTATGTATTCTACACCTCCCCTTTTTGTTTCAGTACTTCAAATAATCTCAGAGAAACTTTTGAGATCTTGTGACCAGTGATGAACTTTAAACTCTGAACCTGGTACAGGGGCAGACTTGTTGGAGCTACCCCATTATGATTTATATTAGGAGAGAATTAGGTGTTCAGTGTCCAGAAAAATACATGATATATTATCCTTTAGTCCTAGCTTAACTATGAATTCGATAGAAGCCTTTCCTTTTTTTTTCCTGAGACTGGAAGACTCACTCTCTGTAGGTCTTTTTTTTTTTTTTTTCCATAAAGGTCTGGTCTTTGGTGCACTAGTATTAATTAGCATTTATTAGTTTCTGTCTGCAACAGAACCATGACTCACTGTTCATTTCCCTGTGACCTGCATGTTGGGACATGGGAAATGTGCCGCATAGTAAATAGAGGTAAATTATGTGGCACCCATTCGTCTTGCTTTAAGTGCATGATAATGTTAATGTGCATGTTATTATCCTCAAATAGAAATTACAATTATCAAATTACAAAATATATATGGCACTGTAGTCATTCCCAGGATAATCTTTGACTACAATTTCCCAGGCTTGTGTGATATTTGGAAACAAATTAATTTAATTAAAAAGTCTCATGTTTAAATAAAAGTTTTCATTAATTTCCAACCACATGTTCACATAGTCAATTATACCCTTTTGCATTTGAAAATTCATGAACAGAGAAAATTACTTTTATTATTCAGATATACAAAGATTCTACTCATACAAACTCTTAGACAAAGAGTTAATTGTTATGGTTTGCAATAATAATAAGAAAAAAAGACACCAAAAAGTAAATGTCTAATAAGGGATTAAGGAATAATTAAGGGATTAAGTACACATATTAACATACATACATATCAGAGATTACTATGAAATTGCTCAGAAGACAAAGTAATATTTTTCCACATTTTCTTCAAAATGTTTTTTTAAATATATATATTTTAGTTGTAGAAGGACAGAATATCCATTTATTTTTATGTGGTACTGAGGATAAAACCCAGTGCCTCACATGTGCAAGGCAAGCACTCTACCACTGAACTATAGCCCCAGCCCTCCAAAATGTTTTTTAAAATCAAGATACAAAAGCATGTACAAATATTATACGTGTGTGTATATGTATATATTATATAAAAATTATTACCAGAAATTACTTTTTAGAAGTAAAACTAGGGTTGTTGAAAGATTTTATTTTTCATAGGTCACTTTCTAATATTGTGGTTTAAATTTCACTGTATTACTTTCATAACATCTAAATAAAATTTGTTTATGTAGCTGATAGAGTCGAGTGTGAACTGGAAGTAAAATCACATCATTTAAATTCAGGCTGTCATTTTTACTCACGATAAAGTTTACTATTCTGATCACAGTGTAAAATAAATATAACACAAAAGTTAAAAGGATTCCTTCCTTTTTCCACTGTGTCTGATTCCATTACCTAGAAGCAATTTTTGTGAACTGTTATGGTTTAGATGTGAAGTGGCCTCCAAAAGCTCACATGTGAGACAGGGAAAGAAGCTTTAAAGGAAAAATGATTGGGGTATGAGAGCTTTAGCCCAACCAGGGAATTAACCACCTGATGGGAATAACTGAGTAGTAACTGAAGGCCTGTAAGGTGTGGCTGGAGGAGGCAGAGCCCTGGAGGCGTGGCTTTAGGGTATATATTTTGTATCTGGGAAGTGGAGTCTCTTTCCCTGTTCCGTGATCATCAAGGGAGTTGCTTCCCTCTGCCATACTCTGCTGCCATGATGTTCTGCCTCACTGGAGCCCCAATGAATGGAGCCTGCTGTCTAAGGATTGAGACCTCTGAAACCGCGAGTACGCAAGTAAGCTTTTCCTCCTCCTCCCAAACTGTCCTAGCCAAATCTTTTAGTGACAATACTGAAAAAGCTGACTAAAACACGAACTTTTCAGTTTCTTTTCTTCACCTTGTTCCCTCCCTAGTTACTCTTCTAGGACTTTCCCTAGTGGCCCTAAGGCAGGGAATGGGTGATGGATAATTGTTCTGCCAAGAGTCACTGTGGCCCCATGCCTTCTGTGTTATTATAGAAAAGTCAACCTTGGGGTGCCTCTGTTTTCTTTTATGTTTTCTCTTATGTTAAAGGGGATCTATTAAGGTTGTAGAAAAAGAAGAAAATCCATGTAAAACCTAGTGATATCTATGACAGTACCTGCGCACCAGAGGCTGTTATCCTAATTTTTAAACCATGCTGTTCTATGTTTTCTCTCCTCCACCTACAATTCTCCACACTTTCCATCATTGCAATTCTTTTCCTTTGACTCTGGCACATCCTTCAGTTCTTATTCTCATTTCTTTTCATCACTTTCTGCATCACTGTCTTCTTCGATAACCACTTGCCCTTTGTCCTTTGCCATCTAGCTTTTGCCTGCATTGTTCTATCAAAACTGCTCCATAAAATGCTAACATTTTATTGGTGAATAAAATCACAGTCCCTTAGTGCTAAGCAATCTCTTTACAGTTTTTCCATCATTTCTGTTAACGTTTTTTGAAATTTTCTTTTCTCCTAGTTTTCTTGACAATTTTCCTTGCACATCCCCTCCACTTTGGGTCGGGTAACCAGGAATTGAACTCAGGGGCACTTGGCCTCTGAGCCACATCCCCAGTCCTATTTTGTATTTTATTTAGAGACAGGGTCTCACTGAGTTGCTTAGTGCCTCGCTTTTGCTGAGGCTGGCTTTGAACTTGCAATCCTCCTGCCTCAGCCTTTGGAGCCGCTGGGTTTACAGGTGTGTGCCATTAAGCATGACACTTTTCTGACTGTCTTCTGCTCTTCTTTAAACATGTCATTCCATGTTTTTTGTTCTCTCTTTTACATTTTATCCATTGACAAGAGCATTTGATCTCAGAGCTTGAAGGATGACTCCCAAATCTTCTTCCTATAATACCATTTCTTCAGTTCATGTCCTGCATTTATAGCTGTGTTACCTCTCTCAGTGTCAAAATTCAATCAAGTGCAATCTTTTTTTTTTTTTTGACTGATTTTTTAAATTTATACATGACAGTAGGATCCATTGTGACATAATTATAAAAGCATGGAATATAACTTGTTATAATTCTGTCTCTAGTAGCACTCCTTGCCCTCCCCTCTCCCCACCCCCTGGTCCCTTCTCTCTATTCTATTGATCTTTCTGCCATATATATATATATATATATATATATATATATATATATACATATACATATATGAAATACACACATGTATATTATATAATATATATATACATATATATGTATATATATATATATTATAATTTTAAACATTAGTTTCTTGTGGATGTATATTATGGTGAGCTTCTCTGTGATGTATTCATATATGTACATAGGAACCTTGTGTCAGATTCACTCTACTGTCTCTCACTATCCCATCCTTCCCCCCTTCCCTTCATTCCCTTTTGTCTACTCCACTGATCTTTCTTCTATTCTCCCTCCCCCTTTATTTTGAGTTAGTTTCTATATATCAGAGAAAAATATTCAACCTTTGTCTCGATGTATACCCAAAGGATTTAAAATCAAGTGTCCATCTTTTTCTGAGGGCTGTACCTCTCTTAAGTGGGATCTCTACTTTTGTAAAGAAAAAACATCTTCTCTGGCACTTGAGATTAAATTTATAGTCATTGTTGACTCTACTCTTTCCTTGACCCGACATCCAAAGGTTGCCAACAACCATCGCTTTTATTGTGAATTTTTCCAGGTTGCTGAGTTTTTCCATGGCCATTATGCAAGTTGAGGTCTTTATGACGTTTTCCTTCCAGATGACCTTAAAAGCTTTTGAACTGGTTTTCATACCTTTGGTCTTCCTCCTTCTTTAAACTTAAACACAACTTCTGAATATCTTTCTTGTGCCCCAGTTTGTGTCAATGTTATTCAACCATTCAGGAACCTTTGGGGTCTTCCTCACTTCTTATCATCTACCTCCAATGAGGTAGTGCTAGTGTAATCATTAAGGAAATGGTCATTGAGGCCTGATTCCCTGGGGTTGAATTCTGCTTCTTAACTTATTGACTGAGCAAACTTAAGCAAATCATTTCATCTTTCTGTGCTCCAGTTTTCACATCTGTGACATGGCGATAATAATAGTACCCATCTCATACTACTGACAAGATAAAACAAGTCAACATAAGTATTCGACCAATATTGATTGTTGTGATTATTATAGATTAATATTCAAAATCCTTAGCCTGATGTGATACTGTAATTTCTTAACATGCCACCGAAGGTATTTTTCTTAAGTACTACCATAGAACCTGACATTGTATAAACATTTAATAAATATTGATGTGTTTTTCAATTATGCACTTTGGCCTGGAATCCTTTTTCCTTTTTCATCTACAAGTCCAAGTTTTCTCTTCTTTGAAATCTCTGCCAGAAGTCCCCTCCTTCATGAAATCTTTTCTAATCTTCTGCCCAAATAGTTCTGTTTTTCAGCTTACAGGGAACATCAACTTCATTCACCAATCATGTGATGTATGGTTATCATATTTGTCTTCTTTTGCCAAACAGGTTATTAATTTTGTGTGGATAGGGAGAGCATTCAGTTTCCTGAATCCTTGGGTGTTCATAGTACCATGCTTTGCCTGTGGTAGTTGTCCTACAAATGTTTATTGCTAAGAGCCACAGCCAAGTAATATGATGCATGGCATTTTTGGTTGAAAGGTGATGCCAGCAAGCCATTAAGATGATATGATTATGTTAAGATTTGCATTCATATGGATATTGGACTCCTGCTGTTCACCTCAGCCTGCTATGGGACTCCTGGAGAGTTCCCATTGGTTGTGGAAGTGCGGTAGGAGGGAATTCCGGGGGAGGAACTTCCTCTTGGGAGCCCGGAGAAAGCTGTGTGCATCGGTTGGCAATCTTCCCGGGAGCATACAGGGCATTGGCGGCAGTTTCAAAAATAAAGTTTGTACCTGCTTAAGTGGCTCGTGATTTTGTGCCCAGCCAGACTGTGGCAGTTTATTGTATAAGCAGATTAATAAATAAACCCATAAATGAATGAAATCTTAAAATATGGAAGATGTTAGGAAGTTACCAAAGTAAATTAAGGAATTTAAAAGAATTAATGTGATCATAAACTGCTTACCTGAAGTACAAATATATGCAGAAAATATAAATTAAATGACTTCTAAATGAGTTGTCAACCCACCTAAGCTAATGCGGATGAATATAAATTTTACACATGGGTTCAGGGGCTCAAAATACCTTTCTAATAATCAATTAGTAATAGAATTTGACCAGTAGAAAAATATGAAGAACCTCTGCATTGGAATATTTTGCAAAGTTTGAAAAATGCACTTTTCTCAGTTAAAATACCCTTTGAGATAAACCTGTTATACTAGAAATAGTTTACTTTTAAGTTACTTTATGGCAATTCACTAAAGTGATTTCTGGTAGAAGTTACCAATTATCATTCAGTTGCAAACTAGAAGAAAAATAATAATAATTCATTGCTTTAAAAATTTACTTTTGAGTGGAACTATAAGGAACCAGAAGAAATTATAGGTAAACATTCATTTACTAGCAAAGGAAGAATCATAACAATGATTGCTAGATTTCAGCAAATAAAATTGTCTTTAAAATAACATATCAATGTATTCACATAAGCAAACTGGAAAATAATGTAATATATATGATAGCTAATATTCTTGATGTAGGATATTTACTACAAGCCAATTCTAAAAAGATGTGTACCTCAATTATAAAATGGACCAATGTCATGAACATGGATCTAGTAAAAGAAAGACTAATATTCAAAGAATATTCATTTAGATAATCAAAAGCATTGGTTCCATCAAAAAATAAATATAAACATCCTTTTTAATTAGATATTGTTAATAACAGTTTTGCTGAAGGTGAAGTACAAATAATTAGTGTATATGCCACCATAGGATAAATAAAGTGGTAGAATTTTTTAGAAGTTATTTGTTAACATGTGCTTAAAATGTTGAATGTTTTCACTGATATGTGGAAGTTAACCCACAATAAGGCAGGGTGGGGGGCGGTGAGTGGAAGAAGAGAAATTTAGTGAATTAGAAAAAGGGGAATGAAGGGAAGGGAGGGGGATAGGAAAAGAAAAGATAGTGGAATGAATCTGATATAATTTTCCTATGTACATATATGAATACACCACAGTGAATCTTACCATCATGTGCATCTACATGACTGGGGTCCTAATTAGAATAACATATATTCTGTGATCGTATATCAAAGTGTATTCTACTGTTGTATAACTAAAAAGAACCAATAAAGTAAATAAATAAATAGAGTGTAACAAGTAAAAAAAAAAAAAAGTACACCATTTTACACAGTACTTTCCAGGAATTAAGAGAGAGGGATGGATGAATAGCAGATTTTATAGGGCAGTTAAACAATTCTGCATGACAATGTGATGATGGATACATGCCATAATACGTTTTTACAGCCCCATAAAATGAACCCCAATACAAACCACCGACTCTGGTTGATAGTGATGTGTCAATGTCCACTACAGCAAATGTACCACTCTGTTGCCAGATGTGGAAGATGGGAGATGCTATAGGCATTGTCGGGGAGGGGGAGTGTGATAAATCTCACTACCTTCAGCTCAGTTTTGCTGTGAACTTAAGACAGCTCTAAAATTAAATTCTATTTGTTTTAAAAAAGTGTACCTTGTTATTCATTTGTTCAACAAACATTTATTTATTATCAGGCAATGCCTATGGATACTAGGAATACATACACAAAAAATGAGTACAAAATACCAAATAAATATAATGTTAAGGAATAAGAAATATTTGAAGACAAATAGAACAGAATAAGGAAAGAGGACCTCAGGATATTATCTGACTTATGGTGTTTGAGGAGGTATCCCATGAAACAGATAACATCTGAATGGAAAATCAAATGGAGGGAAGGAGTGAGCCATAGGGTCTCTGGAAAAAAATATTATGGGTAGAGGGCCAGCAAGAACAAAGACCCTGAGTGTGTTGGGAGCAGGAGGCCTGTGGGTTCAGTATACAGTGCATAAGGGCAGGAGATGAGGTCAGGCTGGGGCCAGGATCCAGATTTGCTAGGACATTGCTCTAGGTTGTGGTGAGGACACATGCGTTTTCTGAGTATAATAAGAAGCCCTTGGGATGTTTATGCATGGCTATGATTTTTTTTAAAGGTTGCTGTCTGAAGACTACAATATAGGATCAGGGCAAAGGTGGATGCAGGGTTAGGAAAATCCAATAATATCTTGGAACCAGAATCTCTTGGAATCTGCATTAAAACACACTTTTCAATTTTCTGGTTGATTTATTGAAGATTTTTAAAAATAAGTTTTTCTCTGTTCCAATATTTTAGTTTTAATTAAAAACAGGCATATTCATTGTCCCTTTTGCTTCTTCTGATCACATCTGGAATTGTGCTTAGGAACACTCTGTTTCATCAATATTTTTAGGAATAAAGTTGCTAAGAAAGTCTTTAGATTTAGATTCATTCCTACACTAAGTGATAACACTTTTTTTACCAGAATTTTGCAGATGAAGTAGACAAAGCCCAAAGAGGTTGTTTTCTCCAAAGTCCCAAGACTACTCAGAAGGACTGGGGACAAAACTAAACTTATTTCTTTAAACTGGCTCTTGGAAATAATTCCTCACTGATAACACTGAGTAAGAGAAAGATGGAGTTATTGGTTCCTGGATTGTAAAGGGATACTGATGCAGAGGGAGGGCATTTGATGCAGAAGGATACACAGCATCAAATACTGTGTACTAACTAAGTGACTGCCTGGTGTAGCTTAATGTCTATATCTGCCTCCTCTTGATTATAGAAGCCTACTGTAATAGAAGAATTAGCCAAATTCCTTAGGCAGAACCAATTTTTAACTTCTAGGAAAAAGAGCATCCAAAAGATTTCTTGGATATCAAATCACTTTGCAAAATAATATTTTGATGACTTAAGTGTGAACAAATCAGAAACACATGTTTTCAGTTTCCTGGGGAATCATGATTGCTTTAAAATTAACGTAAAGGTGCCAGGTGGAGTTTAGATTTTATTAAGTCTTAAACATTTGGCAATAGTGCAAGATATAGGACCCAATGTGCATCTGGATTCATCCAGTCCAGATATAAATTAGATATCACAAACATGTGTTGAGTTGTGTGGCTTTGATCTCCTTTCAGAGGGGATTGGGTTCTCAGGACCTAACTTGCTCACACAAATGGAAGTTCAGTGTGTGCCTGTATTTTCCTTCTCTTCACTAATATTTTCCATTAACTCATGGGAATATGGAAGAACATTTGGAAAGTCAGTTTGGAAGAATGGCATGACCAAAGAATCTTCATATTTTAAAATAAGTAAGATTTCAATGATAATTACAAACCTGCTCAAGGGATCTTTAAAACCAGAAGTTAACTTTTAGAAATTGTTCTCATTTGAGAAATTAGGTATTAGATTTTTTTGAACAATTCCAACAGTTATGATTCATGATCATATGACATGATGTAGTTATACACATATAAAACCTTCTATTTTTATTCACTGAGATTAAAAATAAGAGGAAAACCCCCTCAATCTCTTAAATAAAAAAGATTTCAGCTCAAATTCAAATACTGGATATAAATGGCATAAAACCAGCATGATTCTGACTGGGTCTCCATTGACAATAGTTATAGTCATTGAGTAAGTCTTACTTAATATAATTTATCATCTTATTTTCCCAACCATTATAATTTTTCTTAAGTAACTATGTATGCATGTATATGTCTGTCTCTGATTGTCTGTATCTCTTTCTCTCATACAGGCTCTGATTGCCATAATGCTTCTAATTTGGTGGAGGCATGGGAGGCCACCTGAGAGAAGGCAGTAGTTACCAATGGCAGAGCTGGAAGGGCAGGGGTTAGAAATGCATCAGAGAATTACAGAAAATACTGTCCTTTTTTGATCCTTTTATATTTAGCATTTCCCCTTTACATTCCAGCTGAACCTAGAGGTTCTCTCAGAGGCTTCCAATGTGTACTTTTGTTTGTCAGTGGAACTTTAAAAGCTATTGAGTATATTTTTATACATACAGATCATATTTCCAGATCATCACTTCCACTTTTCACTTGTGTTCATTTCTACAGGCTTTCCTTTAAAATAGGATTGCATATGATAAAGACATAAAACACAAAACATAAGCAAATTCAGAAACTGTTAGGAGTCTTCAAAACTGGAGCACTTAATGACCCTGATGATTTTAAGAATTCTTCAAGTGAGAAAGTAAAAACATTTGGTAAACTGATTAGAGCAAATTTGGTGCAGTTTCACCTGATTGATTTGTTTATTCTTTTAAATGTGTTTTCTTTGGTGGACAGATGAAGAATTAATAGGAACAGAAAGTATAACATAAATCTTTAAATTATCCTTATTTCTATTGCAATTCTATTTTATTAGCTTTAATTAGTAATTATTATTCTGTGTCTGGCCCTGTGAAATATATAGTACTGAAATGAGACATATTCAAAGGAAATTATTTACTAGTTTTGCAACCTTTGGCTTATTTTTAACTTCTTTTTGCTCTAGTTTCCTCATTTATAAGGTAGAAACAATAATATAACTATCTGGTAAAATGATTCCATACATGAAAAGCACCTATAACCATCCCTAGCACATAGTAGGAGCTCAATATTTATTATTTGTAGATGATTTATAATTGAGATTTGAATGCATAACATTATCAGAAACAACATTTGGTTATAGTGAAGTCCTCTATTAAGTATATCAAACTATACTATATGTTGGTGGAAACCTAGAGGTAGAACCTCACTAAAGAGGCCTAAAAGAGTGGTGGCATCACAAAGATATTAGACTCGAATGCTCTTAATTTAAGAATAGGTTTTAGTAGGGTAAGTGGATAGTGGGTCCTTGGGTGTAGCTCAGTGATAGAGTGCAGGCTTAGTAAGCACAAGGCCCAGATCAATTCCCACCATCACCAACAAAGAGTAAATGTTGAAAGACCAGGTAGGAGGCTAGTGTGGTAACAAAGTTGAGGGTTGATATTTCAATTATAGAAATGGCAGTGGAGTTAGAGAAACAAGTAGATGAAGATATATATTGAAGGCTGTACCTTCAGTACTATTTGATACATTACTTATGCATCATGAAGCTGAGGAAATTTACAGAATCCAGCATACTCCTCTCCCTCTACCCCACTACCTTTTAAAAATAAATGGAACAGCAACAAAACGCTTTGTGATACATTTATTGAGATGAAGAAGAGATTAGGAGATAAATGTGTTTTGGATCCATAAGATTATTAAGTGTCTACATATAGCCCTGGGACTTGGACCAAAGACATAAAACTGGAAGTCACAAGCATGTAAAGCCAAGCATACAAAACAGGCATGGAAAACCATAACCACGAATATAATCAAATAAAGAGGGTTATATATGGTAAAACTATCACATAAAAAGATAGGGAAAAAAAGGGCACAGAACTTCCAGTTTGGCAAGCTGTTTTTAGTCTATTTTTTGCTGCTCGGACTGAATATTGCAGACTGAGTAATTTACAAAGAACTGAGGTTTATTTAGCTCATGGTTCTGGAAGAAGGGAGGTTCAAGGGCAAGGTGCCAGGGTCTGTTCAGCATCTGGTCAGGGCCTTCTTGCTGTGTCATAGCATGGCAGAGGATGTTACATGGCAAGACAGAGCAGGCTTACTAACTTGGTCTCTCTTCCTCTTCTGTATTTATAAAGTAATTGATAACAATCATGGACGCCCCATCTCATGACTTCATCTAATTTCAATTAACTCTCAAGGAGCCACCTTCAAATATCATTAATATATGACATTGGGGATTAAATTTCCATAAGAATTTTGGAGGGGACAAATACCCAGACCATAGTGGGTCCTTGGGTGTAGCTCAGTGATAGAGTGCAGGCTTAGTAAGCACAAGGCCCAGATCAATTCCCATCATCACCAGCAAAGAGTAAATGTTGAAAGACCAGGTAGGAGGCTAGTGTGGTAACAAAGTTGAGGGTCGATATTTCAATTATAGAAATGGCAGTGGAGTTAGAGAAACAAGATGGTTTAAAGAATAAGGTTAAAAGGTTAAGAGAATAAGGAAAAGTCTTAGCAAGGAAGGCTGACAATGAATGACAGGGTTGGAGAAAAGCAAGATGAGGTGAATTAAAATGGAAAAAAAAAATAACTACCCTCCAGAAAGGAACATTAAATCAGGCCTTGCCTTTTGCATTATTAGATATGACTGACTAAACTTCTCTTTACTGTAGTCATATCCTGGAGCTTCATTAAAATGAACTGGAAAAAGCAAGGGAAAGACTATTTTGAGGTAATAGCTCCCAGTGAATTTCAGCATCTTAATGGAAAGGTTAAGACGATAGAACTCAATGGTTTCATAATTTTTTATTTTATTTATTAATTCTTTCTAGGTATACATGGCAGTAGGGAATACTTTGACATATTTATACAAACATGGAGTATATCTTATTCTAATTAGGTTCCCAGTCTTGTGGTTGTATATGATGTGGAGATTCACTGTGGAGTATCCATATATGTACCTAGGAAAGCTCTGTCAGATTCATTCTACTCTCTTTCCTATTCTGATTCCCCCTCCCTTCCCTTTATTCCTCCTTGTTTAATCTACTGAACTTCTGTTATCTCCTACATTCTTGTTATGTGTAAGCATCCACATATCAGAATTAACATTTGATTTTTTGGGGTGGGCTTATTTCACTTAGCATTATAGTCTCTGGATCCATCCATTTACTGGTGAATGTCATAAATTCATTCTTTTGTGTGGCTGAGTAATATTCCATGATGTATATATACTCCATTTTCTTTATCCATTCATCTGATGAAGAGCACCTAGGTTGGTTCCATAGCTTAGCTATTGTGAATTGAGCTGCTATAGACATTGATGTGGCTTTGTCACTGTAGTATGCTGATTTTAAGTCCTTTGGATATGTACTAAAGAGTGACATAATGGAGTCAAACGGTGGTTCCATTCCTAGTTTTTTGAAGAATGTCTTTACTGCTTTCCAGAGTGTTTGCACCAATGTGCAGTCCCACAAGCAATGTATAAGTGTTCCCCTTTCCCCACATCTCTCCAACATTTATTATTACTTATATTCTTGATTGTTGCCATTCTGACTAAAGTGAGATGAAATCTCACTGTAGTTTTAATTTGCATTTCTCTAATTTCTAGAGATGTTGAACATTTTTTCATGTATTTGTTGAAATTTTGTATTTCTTGTTCTTTGAGGTTCCTGTTCAATTCCATTGCACATTTATTGATTTTTTTTTTTTTTTGGTGTTGAGTTTTTTGAGTTCTTTTTCTATTCTGAAGATTAATGCTATATCTGACGTACAGGTGGCAAAATTTTTCTCCCATTCTACAGGCTCTCTGTTCATATTCTTATTTCCTTTGCTGTGGAGAGTTCTTTATTTTGATAGCATACCATTTATTGATTATTGTTTTACTTCTTGTGCTTTAGGGTTCTTATTGAGGAAGTCAGTTCCTGTGCCTATATGTTGAAGTGTGGGGCCTACCTTTTCTTCTAATATGTGCAGGGTTTCTGGTCTAAAGCCTAGGTTTTTGATTCACTTTGAGTTGAATTTTTTTTTTTTTTTTTTGCAGGGTGAGAAACAGGGGTTAAATTTCATTCTGCTACTTAGAGATTTCCAATTTTCCAAGTTCCATTTGTTTAAGAGGCTATTTTTTCTCCAATGTATGTTTATGGCACCTTTGTCTAGTATGAGATAACTGCATTTATGTGGGTTTGTCTCTATATCTTCTATTCTGTTCCATTGGTCTTCATGGCTTTTTTGGTGTCATTACTATCCTGTTTTTATTAGTATAGCTTTTTAATATAATTTAAAGCCCGGTATTGTGATATCTCCTGCTTTGCTTTTCTCACTGAAGATTGCTATGGCTATTCTGGTTCTCTTATTTTTCCAAATGAATTTCATGCCTGCTTTTTCTATCTCTATGAAGAAAGTCATTAGAATTTTAATAGGAATTTCATTAAATCTTTTTTTTTTAATTTTTTATTGTGGGTTGTTCAAAACATTACAAATTTCTTGACATATCATATTCCACACTTTGATTCAAGTGGGTTATGAACTCCCACCTTCACCCCATACACAGATTGCAGAATCACATCAGTTACACATCCATTGATTTACA
>NW_025999924.1:10924910-10986237 GCF_001458135.2 Marmota marmota marmota | reverse complement strand
CAGGGGTGGTGACGTCAGCTTTCCAACATGGTGGCTGCTGGCCTCCTCTGTGGTCTGACAGGTGTGGAGAACCGAGATGGACCGCTTCCTTCCCCGTCTCGAACCCAGAATTCAGCCCTGAGTACAGTGCTTGCACGGCTGGCAGAAACTGCAGAGCTGTATCCCCGCGTCGCTATCTCCTCGTTTCCCAGCGCGCGCTGCAGACTCTAGCCGTGGGGCGATTTGCTGAATAAGCAGTGTTACCCTCTGTGCGACAAACCTCTCGCGTTTGAGTCCCCGTAGCCGATCCTCGTGCGATGGAAATCCTTCCTCCAGGTTCCGGAGCACCCCACTATTGCTGGAAATTCCTAACAAGATAGCCTTTAGCCGTCCTGACTTGTCATACTCCCACACAGTTAAGCAGCACACGGGGGCAATGCACTCCCCTCGCCGCCATCTTCCTAACTCCTCATTAAATCTGTATGGAGTTTTTGATGGCCATTTTGACAATATCAATTCTTCCCATCTAAGAACATGGAAGAACTTTTCATATTCATTTTTAAAAATTTTTATTGTACAACTCAGTGGTCTTTAGATTCATGGCCCCTTCATTTTGTTTTTTTGTTTGTTTTATTTTTGTGATACTGGGGATTAAACCCAGGGCACTCTACCTTTGGGCCACATCTCCAGCCCTTATTTTTTTTTATTGTGGGGCATGGTCTTGCTAAGTTGCTCAGTGCATTGATATGTTGCTGAGGCTACCTTCCACCTTGTGATCCTCTTGCCTCAACCTCCTGAGTCACTGATATTATAGGCATGTGCTGCCACGACCAGCATGGCTCCTTCATTCTGACATTTTGGATGGAGGTCCAGACTTTGAAGCAAGTAGGGCTTATTCTCCTACCATAAAGTGAGCTGAAACTCTCTGTTAGCAACACAGCCTGGAACTTCTTGAATTCACACTTGAATCCCACTAGCTGATGGCTTACTAAAGGCAGATATAATCAACAAACTTCCAATCACTATCTGGTGGCATACTAGTCTTTCTTCTGATATTTTGTCTATACTTTAATGTAGAAATAAGTGAAGTTAAAAATGTAAATGTTTCTCTATAATATTGTTTAGTTTTTAAAGACAGACAACATTTCTGTAGTATATGCATAAAGTCAGCATCTGGCATGGAGTGGGAACTTAAATCAGCATTTCTTGAATGAGGAAATAAATAAATATTCAATGCAGAGTGCTAAAGAAGTAGAAATAGGATGATACAGAAAAAATTCAGTTTCTTTTATAAATAATTGTATCTTCTTTTATCTATGTCCTGTACAAAGTGTTGATATGCTTACTATTCTATTATAATTCCAATGCTACTTCCTACACATTGATAGTCTCACAGAGCCATGAGTTTTCTATCATACAGGTTTTTTTTTTCACTCAAGGAAACTATTTTTCTAATGGAAAAAAAATGAATGAATATTAAAAAGTCAAAACTATATAATACCAATGGCCATGGTGAGGTGGAGCTGGGACAGGGTAAATACTATATTTTATGGGAAAAAAATCAAATTGATATTTAATAGTCTGATAGTTGTGGTAGGAGCACACAGACTTAAGAAGA
Organism: Marmota marmota marmota; assembly: GCF_001458135.2. NCBI lineage: Eukaryota > Metazoa > Chordata > Mammalia > Rodentia > Sciuridae > Marmota > Marmota marmota. The sequence goes on along the minus strand of NW_025999924.1, from coordinate 10,984,640 downwards.
AACACTTGTAGATTGCAAAGTGGTATTTAAAGAAAAAAATGCAGAGTCGATAAGCATTTCCATGTTCTGTATTTTTGCTTTTCAAGAAAAGATGTCGAATAGGCCATTTGATACGTTAGCTGAATGCAGCTGTTTAGATATTTGTTTGGTCTGCCATTGAATTTTTCATTAAAAATATGTGGTTAACAGCAGCCAACCTGATTTGCATGTGTGTGTTTCTGATTTGTTCACCGCTATGCTCCGTCTCCTACATCTTAATCACACCCAGGCGCCCGCCCCATTACATTACCAGAAGGGAAGTGATGGACATCCTTTGACTCTCTTCATGACCCCCTGATAATCCTGTTTCACACACAGGCTCCCTGCTGGAGGAAACACAAAAGCTGCCACTGTAGTTCTTTACTTCCAGTCGATATTCTGACAGACTTGATCTAGCAAATTAGTATGCTGTGGTAGGGGCACGACAAAAGACCCTTTTGACACACTGAATCAATACCAAGGCCGACAGAGAGCCATTTCACCGTAGTTCTGTTATTTTTCCCCTTTTGATGACCTTTTGCTTTTTTTTTTTAACCCCCAGCTTATATGACCCTGTCAGATTTAAAAACATAATGTTAGAAAAGTCATCCTTGCACACACATGTGCATGGGTACATATCAACACACATGCAAAAAGTGCACATGGCATGCCAAAATTGTTCATGAAAATGTGAGAGAGAAATGAAGTGGGGAGGAAATTCAAGTACTTTTTTTTTTTTTAAAGACCCTTCTTAACGGAAAAAAAAAATAAAGGAAAAGAAAAAAAAAGAAAAGAAAGAAAGGCAAGAAAGGTGGGAAAAGAAAATGGCAAAATAATCAGATATCTTAAATAGATATATTTACTAATTAATCCAGTCCAATTAAACCAGAACAGCTTTCATTTCATGTTACGCTTTGCTATTGCTGGTTTTCAAATTCTAAATTCTAAATGAAGCATATAATTCCTGGATTTTTACTTCAAGTTGCCCCTTAGTTTTATTAATGAAGACTCCTCAGTGTAAGATAATGAAAATTTTGTTAAATTTCTGTTTAGTATGATTAGAAAGTAGACTTTAAATATTTAGAAAGAACAAAATAATATAATCAGCCAACAATATCAAGTCTCCTTTCACTAATTTTTATCAAAACAAAATTTTACTACATATCATGCATTTTAGGGAAAGATATTCTGATTTTCCACATTTATAGTGTAAGTATTCTATTCTATTCATGATATGTATGACATCACCTCTGCAAACATTTGTTTTTTTTAAACAAACATATACACACACATGCATATATATGTATATATATATATGTTATAAATGTTGATTCTCTATTAAAGTTTAAGATAAAAGCTCATCTAGTGAATACAGATATAAGAACTTTATTCTTATCTGGAAGGCATGTATATTATATTATATATAATATATAAATGCTAATTTACTTGAATGTGCCTTTCTTCACTCTACACAGCAAATAAGAAGGCTGTGCCATAAGAATGAACTGGGGGCTGGGGTTGTGGCTTAGTGGTAGAGTACTTGCCTAGCATGCGTGAGGCACTGGGTTCAATACTCAGCACCACATAAAAATAAAATATTGTATTCATCTACAATAAAAATAATTTTAAAAGAATGCACAGGTTGGAGTCATACCTGCTCTCCCCATTTTTTTTTTTATATTGTAATCACAGAACAAAAGAAAATACTTGAAAATATTTCTCAGAGATTAACGTGTCAATTCTCCAAAGATCTGACCCAAGGAAAGTAAAAAGTAAAGATATTCTTGGGTTTAGAAAATACTTTATCTCTGCATGCTACAAAACCCTCTCCTAAAACAGGTGCAGGGTTAATTTCTAGTATTTGGCAGGGAGTAAGTACACCACCTATGTGGCACTTCATCACCTTCAAGCACAGAAACCTTGTTATCTCAAATAAAACACTCTATAGACTTAATTCAAACATAAGACTACTTATGTTAATCCTTACTGGAAAGATGAAGGCAAAATTATGCAAGCTAATTCCAAATCCTTGCTTATTTTTCTTCAATGGAACATTACTAAGATCTCAAGTAGTCTGCAGATCATACCAGTTTTTGAACACTTTGTGTTCTTTTGATTTATAGGTACTAATATTAGGACAGACTGATTCATGAGCCTCCTTTTCTTGGTTCTAGTTAGATGATATAAGACAAATCACAATAGTAATGCCATTAATTATATAAATCTTGGGGAAGTCTACATTTACCCTGCAATACAATTCTCAAAATATATGGTATTCACAGTTAAAGAAACTATTATTTTAATAAAATTTCTTTTATATCATTGAAGTTGTACAGACTTCTGGAAGACAAATGTCTAGATATAAATATCTTTGTTATTATTCCAATGTTGATTGTTACTTGAAAGACAAAAGAATATATGAAGAGAAATAAAATGGCTTTCCTAAAATGCTTTCTTCAAGGCACAAACATTTGAAATTTTCAGCAGTTTTTGGCTCAAGAATACTCACAATTCTTTTTTTTTTTTATTGGTGCATTATAGTTGTACATAATAGCTGGGTTCATTTTGACAAAATCATACATTTTACTATCATACATTTTACTACTATTTTACCCCATTTCAGTCCCTAGTATGACCATTTTCCTCCCTTTATTCCTCTCCCTCATAATTCTTCCTCCTTTCTTTTCTTCCTTCCTTCTTTCCCTCCCTCCTTCCCTCCTTCCTTCCTTCCCTCCTTCCTTCCTTCCTTCCTTCCTTCCTTCCTTCCTTCCTTCGTACTGGGATTAAACCCAGGGGCGCTTAAACATTCAGCCATATCCCCAGCCCTTTTTAAATGTGTGTGTGTGTGTGTGTGTGTATATATATACACAAACACACTCCATTGTGTATATATGCCATATCTTTATTCATCTCTCTCTCTCTCTCTCTCTCTCTCTCTCTCTGTGTGTGTGTGTGTATTTTTTTGGGGGGGGGGTTGGGGACAGGGCCTCACTAAGTTGTTTGGGGCCTTGGTAAGTTGCTAAGGCTGGCTTTGAACTTGCAATCTTCCTTCCTTAGCCTCCCAAGCTGCTCAAATTGCAGGTGTGTACCACTGTGCTTGGCCCCTCATCTTTTTTCTCTTTCCACATTTTTCTTGGTGCATTATAGCTGTATATAATGATGGAATGTATTGTTACATATTGGTACATGCACACAATATAACAATATGATTTGGCCAATGTCACTACCAACATCCCTGCCCATTCCTTTCCTCTACTGATCTCCCTTCAATTTTTGTGAAATCAGCAGGTCTTTAGTCTTCTTTTTCTTTTTTCTTTGTAGCTTCCCCATATGAGAGAAACCATACTACCCTTGACCTGAGTTTTTCTTATTTAACTTAACATAATGATCTCAAGTCTCATTTATTTTCCTGCAAATGACATAATTTCATTTTTTCTTTGTGGCTGAACAAACCCCATTGTGTATATATGCCATATCTTTATCTATTCATCTGTTGGTGGACACCTAGACTGGTTCCATAGTTTGGCTCTTATGAATTTGTGTTGCTATAAACATGGGTATGCATGTATCACTGTAGTATGATGACTTTAATTATTCAGGATAAATACTGAAGAGTGGTATAGCTGGGTCACAGGGTGATTCCATGCCTAGTCTTTTAAGGAATTTCCATACTGATTTCCAGAGTGAATGTACTAAATTACAATCTCACTAACAGTGTATAAGTGTATTTTTTCTCTGTATCTTCTCCAATATTTATTAATATTTAATTCTTGAGGACTTCCACTGACTGGTATGAGATGAAATCTCAATGTAGTTTTGATTTGCTTTTTCCTATTTGCTAATTATGTTGAACATTTTTCATATATTTGTTGGCCATTTGTATCTCCTCTTTTGAGAAATGTCTGATTAATTCATTTTCCCATTTATTAATTGGGTTTTTGGTGTTAAGTTTCTTGAGTTCTTTGTATGTTCTAGATATTAATCCTGGGTCAGAGAGTAGTTAGCCAAGATTTTCTCCCTCTCTGCAGGTTGTCTCTTTACATTCCTAATTGTTTCCTTTGCTGTACATAAACTTTTTAAAAGTGTCCCATTTATTAACTCTTGGCATTATTTCTTGAGCTTTAGGGGTCCTATTGAGAAAATTGTTGCCTGTACTTATATGTCTTCTCTTGATAATTCTTAAAAATTAATGAACTATGGAAAACAATGACTTTGATGGCTTTGGCTTTGTGTCCAAACAAATTAACACAATTCCAGTAGACTTTCTAGATTTCAGTTTCCCTAATACACCATGATTGTGCATGTGTATGTGCATGTGTACACAAACACACACATCATGACTCACCACCAAACTGTGGAGACTATGACTGTTCTCCTATGGAGGGGATGATGAGATTTCCCTGCAGACAGGGCAGAACTTTAGATGCTGGAGTCTAATTGACTGAAGGAGGACAATTAGACAACACAGAGAATTAAACAGAAATGGGATGGATATATGTTTAATTTAAATCCAGATAGAATATTTCTATGATGATAAACCAAGATCTCCTCAATTTTGTTATTTCATTTTCCTTCACACTAGATTTTTTTTAAAAAATATCTTTTTAGTTATCAATAGACCTTTATTTAATTAATTTATTTATCTGCAGTGTTGAGAATTGAACCCAATGCCTCAAACATGCTAGGCAAGCACTCTACCATTGAGCCACAACTTTAGTCCCACAGTAGACTTTTTTTTTTTTAATGCTTCTCTCTAGTGCTAATTATTGCCACCCCCCAACCTTTGTATTAGATTTTTTCTGAGGTATTATTATGTACTTGTACTACTTATTTAAGTCTTGGTCCTTAGTTGATAGTTAGGAAAATATCCTGTCCAGTCTAACCTTTGCATTTTATTTTTTTCTTTAGAAAATGTGTTGCAAATTCATCTACTTCTTGTTACATCAGTTCTTGTCATGCAACTTCGTATTTCTCCCATAGACTTGCAAAAATTTGAATTTAGATGGAAACCAAGCTCACAAAAAAAGGAGTCATTTATGTGATCAGGGGAATCATGTATCTCGCAATGTCCTAAGTCATCCTGAACAATTGATTGGGCTCCACAAAACAGGTTACAATGAAAACCAATGACTTCCACAGGGTGGCTTGAGATCAGAGGAGACCTTTGCTTTACAAAATAACCTTCAAACTTCTGTTATATTTATTTTCCATCTATACAAATCAAATGTTTGTACTTGGATTTAGAGGTATATGTACTTACTTAAGTAAAATAACTTCAAAGTTAAAATTTTGAGTCAATATACTCCACACCAAGGAAAACTTCTATATAAAACCTGAGTGCATTATAAGAAATGAACATTATTTTCTTAAAAAAATCATTAAAATCTGGCATGAGATTTGAAAGAATAAATGTTAAATGTGGGAATTATTTCTTCATCCACAGCATTAATGTGAATACCTAAGTGTTTACAGAACCCATTCCTCATTATTTAGCAACATTTTATCTAGTTTATCTTTCTAACTAAGTCCTCCTTTTTCCTTTTGGAATATTGCCTGCTGCTTGATGACTTCATTTCCACCAAGTTTCAACAATAGATGAGTGAATGAAGAGAAAAATATAATTCAAGGCAGTCATCGACTTTTTTCCCAAAATCTTTTTAATTCAATAGTTTTCAACATAATTAAAACATTGAAATGTTAAGGTGGATGACTACATAATTTATAAAAAGACCATTCTGTATATCCACAAGATATTAATTAAAAAAAAATAACTATGGGCAAATGGCAAAAAGATCAATAGAGAGAAGGGAACAGAGGATAGGGGAATGGAAGGGGAAGGAGAAGTCCTGGGGTCTGAACTAGAACAAGATATATTCCATGCTTGTATAATTATGTAAAAATGGATTCTACTGTTATGTATAACTAACAAGACCCACTAAAAAATATCCATAAAAAAAGGGCCGAATGAGCCTAAACTGACACAAATAAGATTTGTTAGATTTTCAAGCTTGTGTTTATGTAATTGCTATAAAATGTATGATTTCCAGAGTTGTAAAACCATCTATAAGAGATCCATTACCATTGGTAGGGGAAGAAAACCAAACAAGAAAGAAATAAAAAAAGGGGAGGCCAAAATGTGTACTTAAAAGGTTGAAACCCTTCTTGCTAATAACTCCTACATAGTGGTTATTTTTACATGACCTGGTACCTTGGGTCTTTTCCATTCCAAATATCTTTAATTTCCGGTGATTATAAATGGAGGAAATACCAGTGGTGTCTTCAAGGCTTTGAACCAAATGAGATAATGTGGCAAGATGCTAAGTTCGATGTTTAATGCGATCCTCAGATTCATTACTACCCAATTATAGCTTCAGGGGATCCTTCACAAATAAGAAAAGTACAGCCATGAAAATGCACGTGGATCTTGTCTACTCCCTGAATTAGGCAAGTCTGGTTTGGCAGGAGTCCCACTGCTGGAGCAAAACACCACAGGTCCCTCTTGAGGAAGACAGGAAACTCCCTGAGCTTCTGAGTCAAAGCTAATAAAGGGATGTAAGTCTGTCACCACCCCAAGCAGTGGCGGAGGCACAGAGATTAAAAAGGCAGAGCTGTGTCTTGCCCAGACACAACGAGGACGACGAGAAGAACCAACAATTTGGAAGTTTTTTTCCTACTCGTATTACCTCTTTCACATCTTTTACTTCGGTTTCTACAAGCTCAGCTCTTGTTATTGTTCTCCTTACTAGCAACAAGGAGTATTTCAACAGTTTCTTAATGATTGTCTTCTGTCTTCCACATTGGCCTCAGAATTGTGTTACCAATCGTGTCTGAATCTTAATATGTTCCTGCTTAAAAACCTTTAATGATTGTTCATGGAGTAAAGCTGTTTGCATGGCTCTTTGCCATTTCATCCCATCCCACCTTACAATTAGAATCCTCCTCATGTGAACGCCCACCCCTAGTCTGATACTCTAATGCAGAGCCACAATAGGATACTTAGGTTTCCGAAAACACCTACCCTGTTGTTTGGGGTGCTGTATTTCCACAGAGTTAACTATCCAACTGTCAATGGCCTACCTGTTTCCGAAGTTTGGTTCATATATTATCTCCTCCCTGAAGAATTTAGATACCACAGATAGAATTCTTTTATCCTTTTCTTATAGAACATTTTGCCTTGTGTAAACATTAATAATAAATCTAAGTCACTCCTTATCTTGTATAAAATAGCATAGGTCTCATATTTGCTCATTTGAATTGTTCTTCTGTAGCCATTAAGTATGAGAATTGGATTCAGTTCATTCTGCTGTTTTTCCCCTTAATACCATTACTCCCTCCACCATGCCCCACCTCATTTGCCTTTCTCTACTCTTCTCCCTGAAAGCAGAACATCTTGAATGAAATGTGTTGAGAAGGGCTGGTGTGTAACTCAGTGGTATAACACTTGCCTGGCAAGCATGAGGCTCTGGGTCCAACCCCCAGCACTGCAAGCAAAACAAAAACAACAAGAAAATTTACAAATAACCAAAGATATATCTGAGAAAGCAAACTGAATTCTACATTTCTCACAATTCCTTTTCTCCCTAAATCATTTTCCTAAAAACTTCTTCTCTTTCTGCTGAGTTCACTTCTATTCTCTCTATTGTCTCTCTGCCTTTTCTGGTCAGCCAAGCTAAATTTTACTTAATTTTCAGGCCTTATTTCCCTAGAGTTTACTGATTCCTTCCTCTTACACTTCTCTGGTTAGTACTTTTTCTTTGGTTCCTAAGAAAATATTGACTGGAGGAAAGTACATTCACAGCAGGTTTTTTAAAAGTTCCTAGATAACATCTTCACAAAGACTTAATCTTTCTTGGATCCTACTTATAGGATATGTAGAATGTTCTATAGCAATTTGATGAAAGTCACCAGGAGCCAGCACCTTAGTTTTTAGAAAACTTTGCTCCTGACCAAATAGGATTAAGACTGTTTAAAAGTGTAATTCGTTTGAATTTCCTTTTTCTTTCAGGCACCTGCCTATAGTGCTTATTTTGTCTAGTTGAAAAACATCTGACTTGCTACAGGGAAAAATATTAATTTATTTCATGTTTGCCACAATTAAAAAAATGTTTTAAAGGGTTAGAATTTTGAATGAAAAACTATTTCCAGAAATGAAAACATTGAGACGAACCTGATTGCAGAATTGCAACACCTCACTTTCCAGCCAGTGAAACTTTATACTGCCTTGAGCTGCAGAAATGTGTTACCTTGCCTACTACCATGAATTCTAGCTAAAACCCTGCAACACTTCACAGGGTGCTGCACAGGACAGAGCAAGGATCCAGTGAAAGGAAAAAGTGCTACATGTCACACCTGACTCAGCAGGATGGTCTGGTCACATGCAGATGGATTTCTCATTTTTGTTCTCTTACTTAGGCCACTTTCCTAGTCTAGATAACCACTCCTATCACCCCCCCAGTCACCTCCTTCTCTGTACTACTGTAAAAGCTTAACTTCTCACCCTTGGAAATAATAATTCTATCCAAGATTTTTTTCTTACTGATATTTATTTTATTTTTAAATATCATTATTGGCTTTTAAATAAGAAGATTATTTTTAAAGTGTCTAGAAACACCCTTGGTTTCCTATAGATTCCTTTCCACTCTCTTTCCTTCCTAAAAAGAATTCTGATCTTTTTTTCCCCAATATATGACTCCTCTAAAGTCTTGTTTTTCAGAAAATCGGACTCCACCACTGGTATAGAAGCAAGTCTAATCCGTTATACCATTGTCTTACTGGTTGCTGATACTCAGGGATGAGACAGTGACACTGTGAGACATTTTGGTCAGTGAGAGAGAGAAGAGAAGAGAAGAGGAACAAAGCATGTGGGGAGTTTCTTCGATTTAGGCACAAGATGTCTTTCTTCTTCCTTGAGACATCACCACTTCATGATATAACATTCCTGTCATTGGTCTTGTTATCTGCCTCAGGATAAAAATAGAAATCAAAGACTGAAAAACAGAGGGAGCAGGGTTGAAATCAACCTGTTCCCAAAAGGCATATTTAGGCAGGTAGCTCTACCATCAGTCCAACCCTGGTTTACTGTTCACATGAGAAAATACATCTGCTTATCATTCCAACTATTTTAATTGATATACGCCTTGCAAATGAAAATAATCTAGCTGGTACAAAGGTGCACAAAAATAAAGCCCCAATGATCTCCATAGAGACTTCATAGTAATCTCAATCAGTGAGGTTATATAAGTCTACAACATTGAAACTGTATTGAAGAACTTTGTCTCCAGTGCCCAGATTAGTTGTTCTTCTTCTACCAAGTGAGAAAACCTCTTGAAAACGATACCATTTAAATTGCCCTTTTATAGAATGCAAAATCCACCCCGATGCACTGCCTTTGACATCTGCCTACCTAGAACTGTAAAGAATTAATATTTTACCAGAGAAAAAAGAGAAAAACCTTTCAACTTTGAGACATAAAAGAGCATAGGGGAAAGAAGGGCAGAACTGCACGATGAGCATCACCTGCTTCTGTTTTACCTGCAGGCAAACCTGACATTTCACATATGCTTACATGCTTATTCATGTGCAACTGTGAAATGAGCATGTTATATTTCAATGAGCAATCATTGTTCTTTCTTTATTTTGTTTTGTTTGGTCACACATTTACTCCACCAGTCTTTGCTAAGGGCGTAAGATATTACTCTAACCCTGGTAGAAAAGGGATCTGTCAGACATATTTCTGCAAGCACCGTTTCCCGGGCAACTGTGAAGAGAAGATTGGACCCTGAAATCAATATGGGAAGGACAGAGAAGTGGTGCAGGTAACAGTGCCCACCACCCTTTCTCCAATAGAGTAGCTAAGTTTAGGAGAGACACATCATTTCCCATATAGTGGTGGTCAGGGAACTCTGTAGGACTCAGGTGCTCTTCCTTAACACATTTCTGTATCTGGCCTTCCTGGAAACCGTCACCATGAGTGCTAGTTAATTACAAAGTTCTTCAACACGGTTTTCATGTTGTAGACTTATATAAAGAAGCTGTTAATATGTGAAGAAATACTTCATTGTAGTCTATTTCTAGCAAAGTTACTTCTTTGTTTTTCCTCTGTCACAGCCACAACCCTCAACAATGACCAAAGTAAGGCTGCAGGTGTAGTTCAGTTGTAGAGTGCTTGCATAACATGTGTGAGGTCCTGGGTTGATTCCCGGCACTGCAAAATAGTAGTAGTAGTAGTAGTAGTAGTAGTAGTAGTAGTAGTAGTAGTAATATTAGTAGTAGTAGTAAGAATAACAACAACAATAATATGATAACCAAAAGAGCCCCATGCATGCTAAAGTCTGGGCCCCTGCTAATAAAGAAGCTCTCTAGAATCTTTCAGAATTTTGCTCTCAAGCCTGGGCCTAAGTTTAGCTTCTATTTACTTTGAACTCTTTTATTTAGGGCTACCAAATAATTACAGTTATGATGGGAAAACTCTTGATGATCACAGCCATTCTGCTACTTACTATGGCATGAATAATAATAATAAGCACAAATATTTACTGAACTTTTTTTTCCTACTCCATGCACTGAATTAATCTGTTAGCATGTTATTTGACTTCCACAGTTGTTTTCTGTGGTAGATAGCATTACTTTGTCCATATTACATATGATAAAACTGAGGCACATTAAAATCAAATAGCTTTCTCATGATCTCATAATCTTCTCCTTGATCCTACCAGAAAATAAAAGAAATATAAGTAGATATATGACCTTAGTACCACACTTAAGGGAGAATTTCATTGCTGTGTAATTTTTTCAGGAATTGGATTATCAAGGTTCTAGAGGACAAAGAGGGGTTGGGAATTTTAAACATCTGTATAACTTGTTGCTTAGCCCTTAAATAATTCTCAGTCTCATTAGGTAGACAGAATAGACAGGAAAGGGTTAATGTCAGTTCCAAGTGATGTGATATGTAGCTAAATGCATTATCATATGAAATGATTTACAGTAGGATATCTATATGTGAAAGGTGCTCGTACTTCATCCCTGAATGAATAGGCCCAAGAAGAGGCATCCAGACACATTAACTAAAGTGACTCCCTTCTTCAATGTCAGAATAAGAAATTTGATAAATACTGCTTGAAATAGATTGGCACCAAAAGACTCTGGACATCTCAGGATTCATTTTCTAAGGCTGTGCTTCCCATATTTCTTTAAAATGACAGAGATAGAATAGTAGCACAGAATAGAAGCACAAAACCAAATGTACGTCTTTTCTTCTGTGGTTCATGCCTCTGTTCCACTCTGCAGCACTGGGATGCTGTCACCTTTCACCTCTACCTGTTGAAATCCTTCCCCTCCAGCTCAAATAACAGATCTTCTGTTAAGTCTACTAGATCCTTGTTTTGACATGAAATGCTTCTCCTCTGGATCCCCCTCATCCTTTGAGCTTCTCTAATGGCCTCATATTGTCTAGTTTTTGGTTAGAGTTATTTGTTCACTTCCCTGCTACATCAGCTGAAAGTGTCAATCCTCATTTTCCCAGCTTCTCTTGCAGCTTCTCAAGCTTGTAACATGGAGAGAGCCAATAAGATGCTTCTACTTAAACTTTTGCAACAGGAATTAGTGACTGGATTCTTCAGCAGAAGTAGTTGAGAATCTGTGTTGGAGGGGATGGCAGCAGTAACATTCAGTTCTAAGAGTGGCAATGGAATCATCCTCAGAAGTGGTGTTTATGATGTGGAGCCAGAGAGGGTGACAGGGCACGGTGCATATTCTATACCCAGTGGCAGTGACAGTTGTGTCTATATGGTTCCAGTTTTATGGCATAGTTTGTATCTAGTCTCATTGTCCCTTCTAACTTGTACTTCTGGAGACTCCCTACTGTGATTGCATGCACCCCAGCCCACCGGTATCTTTCCAAGAAATTTCTTTATGCTTGAATCAACCAGAGATTGTTTTCAACACTTATGCTAAGGATCCTGGCAGGTATATTCCTTTAAAATGTTGTTTTCTTTTTGTGCTGTTGGTAAAATACACTATAGGTATTTTCATAACTACAAGGATTGGCACTCTATCAGTTATCTATTACCAGTGGAAAACTCCATGGGTTGTTTGCATAAGATGGGGATATTTTCTAGAATCAATAAAATCAACACATCTGTATCATACCTAGTTTCTTTCATGTTCTTGACCCTTTCTCATCTGAAAAGTATAAGAAATAATTAAATAAAAACTAAGCTGTAATTTGCATTCTCTAAGTAGATGTTGGAGAAGAAAGTATGTTATTATCCTTACTCTTAACAATCCAAAGTTTGAAAATATGTGCAATTTCCCCCTCTTTAGCAAGACTACTCTTGAGTCTTTTGTGTATTAAGAGATTTATAAACAGGCACAGTGGTGCCCTGTAATCCCAGTGGCTCGGGGAGATGAGACAGAAGGATAATGAGGTTAAAGCCAGCCTCAGCAAGGGCGAGGCACTAAGCAACTCAGTGAGTCCCTGTCTCTACATACAATACAAAATACGGCTGGGTATGTGGCTCAATGGTCGAGTGTCCCTGAGTTCAATTCCCAGTACCCCCCACCCCCCCAAAAAAAGAGATTTAAAAATAATTTATTAAATGGAAAAATGGGCATGCCTTACTAAATGTTCATACTGATTACTTGCTCATTTGTGACACTCATGATAGTGCAGCCTAACATTCATATCATGACTTTGTGTGTGTGTGTGTGTGTGTGTATGTGTGGTGCTGGGGATTGAACCCAGGACCTTGTGCATGCCAGGCAAGCATTCTACCAACTGAGCTATATCCCCATCCTATGATTATTTTTTTTAAACCTTCTTTATTTTCAGTATCTTACATGATCTTTAAACCAAGTCTAGGAAGTAGTACTTTGTAAGTCAAAGGTCTAGGAGGCATTGCATTCATGCTTTTCAAAAAATTATGTTCTAGTATTAAGTGATTAGCCTGAGATCACCCAAACTAGTTAGTGAAAAGCCAGCACTAGGCTGTGGTCTTTTGACCCTGAGAAAGTTGTTCTGTCAGACTAAGAGGACTGAAATGAGCTCATCAGTCAATCAATATGTCAGCCAAGTATTTTTTTAAGCATCTGCAGGGTCCCTAATATTGTCCTAACCCCTGCCACTTGAGATACACAAGAAACATTTAACAGGGTCATTGACAACAAATACCTTACACTTCAAATTATCCCCCATGTAAAAAGCCAAAGCAGATCCTAAAGGAAAAGAAGAAAAGTGAGAGGAAGGAGAGATTTCCAAAGATTTCTCATTTCTGCAGAAAAAGGAGAGAGATGACTCAGCAGGTCTCTGCTACCTCCTCAGTCATGTAATTAATAGTCTTACGTGTGGAACACAGTCTAAGTAAAAGGAGGAACATAGTCTAAGTAAAATTGTGAATTTGGAGGAATCTATTTCCATTACCCATATTTTACAGTTTCTTCTCCCTTTGATAATCCCCTTGATCTTCTCTTCCCTGGCCGCATCTAATACTCTTTACAGTCTATCAGACTCTGGGAAACTGTTTTCTAAGCTTCTTTACAGTAAGTTGTTAATGACTGATAATAGTTTAATATGTTACCTGCCCCAGCAGAGCCTTCAAAGTCTTAAGGAAGAAGAATTACCTGGGACCAGAGGCATCTTTTTAGCTAAGGCTTTTCATTTGAGTACACCTTTTCTCCTTTCTGCTCAAGAGCATACCTACTAAAGATATTCACATGAATATATACTTTGACCAGCCAGTTCTCTTCCTATTTCTCAGGGGCACAGTTCCCTTATTCCTGTCCTGTTTCTGTGTCCCTGAGCAATCTGTCTCATATCTGCAGTCACACTTGGCAGCTGCTTTACAAGGTTGTCAGAGATTGAAATATAGGTCATGCTTCCAGCAAGAGCATCAGGGTCCATGGCTTGTTCTTTGAATGGATTCAGGGCCAGCTTTGTACTTGCTTGCCTCATTGAATGCTCCATGGGGTTGTTGGATTGCCTCAAGGCCTTAAGTCAGAAGGTTATAAGAGTTGATTTGGAGTCTCAGACATCATTATCTTTTGTCACTGATTTAGTCACCAGTAATTTTTCTGGGTTAGAAATAAATTCTTTGTCTCCCTGAAGGCTTTGCATGTGTTATTATATCGCAGGTCAAAAGGAAGAAAGGAAATAGAGTGTTGTGACAAAATATTTGTTGAAAACTACACATACAAATAATGAGTTTTGACTCTAAAGGTAAGTGTTTACTACAATCTATTTTTAATGATGTAGGGAGAAGACTATGTCTGGCAATATTGCTGTTAGGAATTATGGGCAAAGATATTAACAAACAAAAACTGCCAATCACAACAAGCTCTATAAATTTCTTTGATATTCAGAAAGAAAAAAAGTAAGTTTGGGTTGTACTTTGTCTAGAGAATTTCTGTCTCTGCACAGTTGTCTATGGATTGTTTAAGTATCACCTATATCAATGCTTCATATATAAAAATTAAAGAATATGGATATATTATGTATACATACTTTACATATGTCTTTATCCCTCAGTACTCATGGGTGAATTGGTTCTAGGATCCCCAGGGGTACTAAAATCCATGGATGTTTAAATTGCCCATGTAAAATAATGTAGTATTTATATATAACATATGGATACCCTCCTTTATGCTTTACATTGTCTCTATATTCCTTGTAATGCTTACTATAATATAAATGCTTTGTACAGAGTTGTATTGTTTAAGGGAAAATGACCAAACCAAAAAGTTTGCATATGTTCAGTACAGAAAAAAAGTTCTCTTTTAAGTATTATTCTTGTTTTTAAAATTGAAAGATTAATGTATTCATATATTTCCTCTTTTGACCCCCCTGCCCATTTGAGTACAATAAAACCTGATTAAAAAACCTTCAGATCCTTTTATGTTGTGGTTTCCTAATAGTACTCTTGCTGAACTTCAGCCTCTCTGATTGGAATGCTATCCAACAAATTGTATTATTAAATAAAATCAGCAACACCACTTAAAGCTCCATAGTTTCAAAATTCCTTTTTAAAATTTTGTCTCACTGTTTTTTTAGAATGTCTCTTTGCCTATATACTCAAGTTTTCTCTATCTTAAAGATCTCTTTCTAATCATGGTCATTGCCTCCTCCCTCCTTTTTCCTAAAGGGAACATAGCTTCATTGCTTGGCACATTGGGTGCTCTGTTAATATGTCTGTTCACATGCACTTCCTGTCTCTAAAATGCGAGCTCTTGTCTTTAAATTTTATTTGGTTTTTACTAGAAGTTTATCAAATAAGAAAATGGTGTTTTAATTTTACTCTCTGTTGCCTCTCAATATTCCTTTTACTCCTTTCATTCATTGGTTGCCAATTCTGCCTACTATTTTATCATGTTCACCATGGTTTTCATTTTCTTTCAATTTTTTAATTTGCAAAAATCTTTTGAAGTAGAAAATGTTCTTTCGACTAGTCATCAAAAGATACGAAAGTGAAAAAAAAAAAGAGAGAGAGAGAGAGATGGAGGCCATATGTAATTAATGAAAGAAAAAAACTAAGGGATCCAAGATGGTGGGCTAGAGGGAGGCTACATTCTATGTCACTTCATGACGTGGGATTCAAGTAGTGGGAATATTATTTCTCGATGAGTTATTAGAGGACTCTGGACAGCTGCTGTCATGGAGAAATCACTGCTGCTGTGCCCCTGCAGGTCTCTAGGCCTCAACATCAGTGCAGGGTTTCCTGGCCACTTGCCCACACACAAGACTTATGGCCACCACTCCTGTGTGGACCCCCATCTACCAAAGTGGGGCTCCCCTGGTTGCCTTCATCATGGAACACTGCAACAACTGTGATAATCCCCTACATGTGGTAGCCTGCACCTAGGGACACCACACAGTGTCTGGAAATAGCTGCCAGCCACAACACTGCACACCACAGAGCTGCATCTCTGAACACACCACCCAATGCCGCTGCCTGGCCCCATCTGACCTGACCCCCCCCAATTGCTGAAAGCAGTTGTTTCTATCTTGGGACATCTTTGTTGCCATCTTTAGTTGGGGCAACTCCCAGCTTGGGACACTGGCTGGGGGGGTAGAAGCAATATCAAGATACCTGTAGTCCCCAACTCTCCCCCTTCCCTTGCAGCTGCTAGCCCAGCATAGTGCTTGCACCTACGTGCCAGTCTGTAGCTCACAAAACCTAGTCCTGAACTACCCAAAACAAAACAGCTCTATGCAAAGGTACACAGCCTCTAGAAATCAGCCCACAAGACCTCCCAAGAGAGAGAGAGAGGTTCCTGATTATGAACTAGAAAGGTAGGGAGTGAGATACAGTTTAGAAACTAAATTAAAGACCACAAATTGTGAGGTCTACAGGTGATATAAGTAGATAAGATCAGGTGTCCACATCACATGAGTGGGCCCCAAAGGAGATCCTTGGGGTGCAGTCTCCAAATGGGTACTGGCAAGTGCTATGCCCTATCTACAGGAGCTCTGCCTCCAAGACTAACCCTCCCACCCTAATAACCTTCACCTTCCTGAAGGTGAAGATACCAGCAAACAACCCCACTTATTGGGTGAGAAGGGAAGCAGGAAAGATTCTGATCTCCAACAAAAACAATCCTTGTATCTTCCTTTGAAAATTTTTTTTTCCTCTTTTCACTCTCTTCTCCCACACTCACATCCCCAACTTGTGAAACCAAGTATTTTTCATGAATTAGGCTACTCAGGACTGGGATATAGGAACAGTATATTACAGTCGTGTTGTATATTCTTTTATCTCCTATTTTTACATTTTTAAATTTTCTTAATATTTCTGTTTATTTGGTTTTTGTCCTCTCTCTATTGTCTACCCACCTACTTGTCTCCACAAAATCACTTTCTCTTTCTTCTGCTACTAGCCAACTTCTTTAGATTCCTTTTTCACACTTCCTAAGATCTAATAACTCTATATCCTCACCTCCTACCTCTTTAACATCTCATCTTACACTTTATCCCAGATTCTATCTTTGTCCACCATCAGAAACTGTAGACCCTTTTGTAAACCTACTGTTTNTTAAAAGGTATGAGTTTGTCTGTTTGCTTTTTTAAATAAATATCAACATGAGTTTCACCTGGGAATTTGTCAACTGGAAGAGCAACTACTTGTAACTAGAATTGTCACTTGTCCCGTCATCCAAAATGCTGTCATGATGTGAACCAGATGGTGAGGCATTGGGTGCATAGTAGGTCCTCAACATACTTTAGTCAAGGCATAGAAATCTCCCTTATCAATAACTTTTTCTATGTGTTCAAACACCCTCTTCAGTTTCTCTCTTTGGTAGTGACAAGGCAAAACAGCCATCGCTCAGGTGGGGCGGGGATGGTGGGAGAAGCTGAGTCAGGTCCCTACTGCCACTGTGAACAGTACCGTGGCTCCTTGCAGTGCCAATCTTGAGAGTGATAGCAGATGTGAAAGTCAAACACAGGATTTCAGAACGGTGAACTGTCTACGTGTGTGCCGAGAAAACCTATTCATCGCCAGGGCTGGCCACTCCATCCCCTGGTCCTTCCTTCCTAACAGACTCCTACAGTTATATATGTTTCTGGGTGGCAGCGTGAGTGTCGTCTGGGGGTTAGGACTTAGGCTGGGCTGGGTGGCGACAGCCCAGGAGAAGAGCCCAGCCAGGGTGGGGTGACCGCCTGCTGCCATCAATTTTGAGTGAATGAGCCCTGTAATTTTACCCAGCACCTCGTTTATGTGCCTGACAGCCACCTCCAGGGGCTAGAATGGAGCTTACAGAGTGAGAAATAAAACATCAGGAGCATCCAAAGTGTGGCTGGGAGGGGAGGGCTGGGGCTTTCCTGCTGAGATACAGCTGCTGATGGAGCCGTCCCACGAGAATTAGCCTGGGATTTGCCTCGTATCAGGTTCCGGGGAGGAACGGAGCAGGGACTATCCACATGTGGGGTCCCTGGGGTCCCAACTCCTTGGAAAGAGCC
The DNA here is from genome assembly GCF_001458135.2 of Marmota marmota marmota. Lineage (NCBI taxonomy): Eukaryota > Metazoa > Chordata > Mammalia > Rodentia > Sciuridae > Marmota > Marmota marmota. The sequence continues at coordinate 10,966,675 of NW_025999924.1, read as the reverse complement.
TCAGAGCATTGGTATCCTATGAAGACAGAGGATGACCTGGCTGGGATCACCGGCTCCCCCACACTTAGGTGACTGTGAGCAAACTGAATCCCACCTCTGGACTCCGGGGTCCTCATCTGTAAAATGGGGCAATAGCAGGACTGATTGAGAGCCCCCCGTGGAGCTCCTACCAGGACATGGAGACTGCTCCATACACAGGAGTCGCGGCTGCTCTGATTATAATCAAGAAGGAGGTCCGGGCTGCGCAGCTGCTTGTCTGCATGTGGAGGGCCCCCGAAGCCCCTCGACAGCCTTCCCCTTCCTCAGCCCATCTGCCAGGGTGGCCCCCGATCTCCTGACACTCTTCGCATATGGACACAGGTGCTGCCGGAAGGCAGCACACACCTGGGTTGCTCTCCGGCTTCCCAGCAGTGCCCCCACCCTTGCTGAAGCTCCATTCTGTCACCATAAAACAGGAATAATAGCTGAGGTGGTGGCTCAGTGTCAGAGAGCTTTCCTGGCATGTGTGAGGCACTGGGTGTGATTCTCAGCACTGCATATAGATAAATAAATATCTGCCGCAGTCCGGCTGCAGCAAAATAACCGGGGGGGGCGGGTGACGAGCAACTTGTGTAGATTGATACAGCAGGAGTGGGAGCCGTTTATTGTAGGACAGGAAGGGTATATATACATTCCACACAGCTTATCTTAATTAACATAAACTAGATACAGCAGTCAACCAATAAGGAATCTCCACACTTAATGGCTCGCTGGTGTTACTTCACAAACCACTCCCTCTGGCAAAATGCCAGGCGCCATCCTGACTTGTTTACAGACTCTAACAGTGACAAAATCTTAAACGTCTTAATAGCAGCTATTTGATTTAAGTCTGCATATTGTTTGTATTGGGATCTGTTAATATCGTTCACCCCCTTAAAGGAGAGGTATTAGAACCCTGCAGCGACACTCTAAGCTTATAGGTAAAAACTGTAATGCCTCAGATCTGCAGTGCTAGAAGGGAAGACACACAAAAAATATGAGAAAACAAGGGAAGAAAGTGCCCCAAACAAACCAAGATGCTACATTATTAGAATCCATGGCCAGCACAACAGAAGAAGTGACAGAAAAGAAGTTCAGGATGTACAAAATTAAAATATTCTGTGAATTAAAGGATGATATAAGAGAGCAAATACAAGCAGCTAAAGATCATTTTGATAAAGCACCACCAACAGATTAGATCACTTAGAAGACAGGACTTCAGACAATGAAGACAAAATATTTAATCTTGAAAATAATGTTGACCACACAGTGAAGATGGTAAGAAACCATGAGCAGAACATTCAAGAATTATGGGATGACATAAAAAGACCAAACTTAAGAATTATTGGGATAGAGGAAGGCATAGAGTTACAAATCAAATGAATGAACAGTCTATTCAATGAAATAATATCAGAAAAATTTCCAAACATGAAGAATGAATTGAAATATCAAATACAAGAGGATTTACAGGACACCAAATTTACAAAACCATAACAGATCCACACCAAGCCACATTATAATGAAAATGCCTAGCATACAGAATAAGAAGAGAAATTAGAAGCCACAGAGAAAGGATTCAGATTACATATAAGGGGAAACCAATTAGGATATCTGCAGATTTTGCAACTCTGACCCTGAAAGCTAGAAGATCCTCGAACAACATATATCAAGCACTGAAAGAAAATGGGTGCCAAAGTAGAATCTAATATTCAGCAAAATTAAGCTTTAGATTTGATGATAAAATAAAAACCTTTCAAGATAAACAAAAGTTAAACAAATTTACAACTAGAAAAACTGCACTACAGAACATCCTAGGCAAAATATTTTATGAGAGGAAATAAAAACAACAATGAAAATCAGCAAAGAGAGGTAAAGAAAAAAACAATCAAAGGAGAAACCAAGTTAAATAAACCAAAAATAAACAAAAATGACTGGGAATACAAATCATGTCTTAATAATAACCCTGAATGATAATGGTCTAAACTCACCAATTAAAAGACATAGACTGGAAGATTGGATTAAAAAAGACCCACCAATATGCTGCTTTCAAGAGACTCATTTCATAGGACAAGATGTACACAGACTGAAGTTGAAAAGTTTGGGAAAAATCATACAACACACATGGACTGCGGAAACAAGCAGGGCTTTCCATCCTCATATCAAATAAAGTAGTCTTCAAGCCAAAGTTAATCAAAAGGGATAAAGAAGGACATTTCATGCTGCTCAAGGGAACTATACATCAACAACACATAAAATTATAAATATATATGTCCCAAATAATGGAGCATCTACATTCATCAAACAAACTCTCCTCAAGTTTAAGAGTCAAATAGACCAAAACACAATAATTCTGAGTGACTTTAACATACTTCTTTTGCAACTGGATAGATCTTCCAAAAAAAAGTTAAACAACAACAACAACAAAAACAAAACAAAACAAAACAAAACTATATAACTCAATAATACAATTAATAACTTAGACTTAACAGGCATATATAGAATATTTTATCCATTGACGAGTGAATATACTTTCTTCTAAGCAGCACATGGATCCTTCTCTAAAATCAACCATATATTATGCCACAAAGCAACTCTAAGCAAATACAAAAAAAAATAGAGATACTATCCTGCATTCTGTCAGATCATAATGGAATGAAATTAGAAATCAATGATAAAATAATAAATAAAAACCACACATGGAGAATAAATAATATGCTATTGAATGAATAATGGGTTGCAAAAGACATCAAGGAAGAGATTAAAAAATTCTTAGAGGTAGATGAGAACACTGATACATCATATCAAGATCTCTGGGAAACTATGAAAGCAGTACGAAGAGGAAAGTTCATTCTTTAAAAGAAAAAAAGTCAACATATAAATGACTTAAAAAAAGACCCAACAATATGCTGCTTTCAAGAGACTCATTTCATAGGACAAGACTTAACATTACCTTTCAAACCCTAGAAAAAGAAGAACAAATCAACACCAAAAGCAGTAGAAGACAGAAAATAATTAAAAGCAGAGCTGAAATCAATGAAATTGAAAGAAAATAAACAATTTAAAAAATTGACAAAAAATTTGGTTCTTTGAAAAAGTAAATAAAATTGGTAGACCCTTAGCCATGATAACAAAAAGAAGGAGAGAGAAAACTCAAATTACTAACAACCATTATGAAAAAGGAAATATCACAATAGACACTACAGAAATACAAAAGATAATTAGAAATTACTTTGAAAATTTGTACTCCAAAAAAATAGAAAATATCAAAGGCATTGACAAATTTCTAAAGTCATATGAATTGCCCAAACTGAATCAGGATGATATACACAAGTTTAACAGATCAATTTCAAGCAATGAAGTACAAGATACCATCAGAAGCTTACTAACCAAGAACAATCCAGGACCAGATGGATACAAAGCTGAGTTCTACAAAACTTTTAAAGAAGAACTAATACCAATACTCCTCGTAGTATTTCATTTAATAATAAAAGAGAACACTTCTAAACTCATTTTTGAGGCCAATATCACCCTGATTCCAGAACAAAAGACACATCAAAGAAAGAAAACTTCAGACTAATATGTATAATGAAAATAGATGCAAAAATTCTCAATAAAATTATGGCAAATTAAATACAAAAACATGTCAAAAAGATAGTGATCCATGATCAAATGGGGTTCATCTCAGGGATACAAAGTTGTTTCAACATATGGAAATCAACAAATGTAATTCATCACATCAATAGACATAAAGACAAAAATCACACGATCATCTCAATAGATGCAGAAAAATACAGCACCCTTTCATGTTAAAAACACTAGAAAAACTAGGGATAATAGGAACATATCTCAACATTGTAAAAGTTATCTATGCTAAGCCCCAGGCCAACATCATTCTAAATGGAGAAAAATTGAAAGTATTCCCTCTAAAAACTGGAACAGGACAGGAATGCCCTCATTCACTGCTTCTATTTAACATAGTTCTTGAAACTCTAGCCAGAGCAATTAGATGAAAGAAATTTTAAAAATATGGATAGGAAAAGAAGAACTCAACTTAACAATGTTTGCCAATGACATGATTCTATTCCTAGAGGATCCAAAAAATTTCACCAGAAAACTTTTAGAACCAATAAATGAGTTCAGCAAAGTAGTAGGATATAAAATCAACTCCCATAAATCAAAAGCATTTCTGTACATCAGTGACAAACCTCTGAAAGATAAACTAGGAAAACTACTCCATTTACAGTAGCCTCAAAAAAAAAAAAAAAAAAAAAAAAAGCAACAACAACAACTTGGGACTCAATTTAACAAAAGAGAATGCAAGACCTCTGCAATGAAAACTACAGAATGCTAGAGAAAGAAATTAAAGAGGACCTTAGACAATAAAAAGATCTTCCTTGTTCTTGGATAGGCAGAATTAATATTGTTAAAATGACCGACCATATTACCAGAAGCACTATACAGATTTAATGCAATTCCAATCAAAATCCCAATGACATTCCTCATAGAAATAGAAAAAGCAGTCATAAAATTCATCTGGAAAAATAAGAGACCCAGAATAACTAAAGCTATCCTTAGCAAGAGTGAAGCAGGTAGCATCACTATACCAGACCTTAAATTATACTACAGAGAAATAGTAATAAAATGGCATTCTATTGGCACCAAAACAAACTTGTAGACCAACAGTACATAATAGAGGACACAGAGACTAACCCACAAAAATACAGTTATCTCATATTAGACAAAGGCACCAAAAACACATATTAGAGAAAAGATAGCCTCTCCAACAAATGGTCTGGGAAAACTGGAATTTCATATACAGCAAAATGAAATTAAACCCTTATCTCTCACCATGCACAAAACTCAACTCAAAGTAGATCAAGGACCAAGGAATTAAACCAGAGACCCTGGACCTAATGGAAGAAAAAGTAGGCCCAAATCACCATCATGTCATATTAGGCCCAAACTTCCTTAATAAGACTCCTATAGCATAAGAAATAAAATCAAGAATCAATAAATGGGATGGATTCAAACTAAAAATCTTCTCAGCAAAAGAAACAATCAGTGAGGTGAATAGAGAGCCTACAGCTTGGGAACAAATTTTTACCACAAGCACATCAGAGAGAGCACTAATCTCCAGGATGTATAAAGAATTAAAAAATCTTAACACCCAAAAACAAACAAACAAACAAACAAAACCAAACAAAGAAACAAACCAACCAAAAAACCCCCCAAATAACCCAATCAATAAATGGGCCAAGGAACTGAACAGACACTTCTCAGAAGATGATATGCAATCAATCAACAAACATATGAAAAAATGTTCAATATCTCTAGCAATAAGAGAAATGTAAATCATTTAGAATGTAAATTCTAAGATTTTATCTCACTCCAGTCAATATGGCAGCTATTAAGAATACAAACAATGAATGTTGGTGAGGATGTGGGGAAAAAGGAATACTCATACATTGCTTGTAGGACTACAAATTGATGCAGCCAATGTGGAAAACAGTTTGGAGAATCCTTGGAAAACTGGGAATGGAATCACCATTTGACCCAGCTATCCGACTCCTGGGTTTATGCCCCCAAAGGACTTAAAAACAGCATACTACAAGTACACAGCCACATCAATGTTTATAGCAAGACAATTCACAATAGTTAAATTGTGGAACCAACCTAGATGCCCTTCAATAGATCTAAAGAAACTGGTATATATACACAATAGAATATTACTCAGCATTAAAAGAGAATAGGATCATAGCATTTGCAGGTAAATATATGAAGTTGGAAAATGTAATGCTAAGTGAAGTAAGCCAATCTCCCAAAACCAAATGCTGAATGTTTTATCTGATTTAAAGAGGTTGATTCATAGTGGAGTTGGGAGGGGGAGCATGGGAGGATTAGATGAACTCTAGACAGGGCAAAGGGGTGGGAGGGGAGGGAGAGTGGATGGGGGTAGAAAAGATGGTGGAATGAGATGGATATCATTACCCTAAGTACATGTATGAAAACATGAATGGTGTGACTCTACTTTGTGTACAACCAGAGACATGAAAAATTGTGCTCTATATGTGTAACATGAATTGTAATGCATTCTGCTGTCGTGTATAACAAATCAGAATAAATATATAAATTTAATAAAAGAAAAAACTAGTAGAAAACCTGCTTGATCAATCTTGCTTTTTCTTCTAATGTCAATTTACAAATATCCCTTACATTTGTCTTTGAGTCTATTCTAGTTTCATCAATGATTATTGCTACATTATATTCTTTTCTAAATATATACCATTTTATACTGAGTCATACATATTTTATCTATTATGCTATTATCTCCTATTTGTACATTTTATATCATGCTTTGTTCAGTGTTTCCCTTTATACTTCCTCTTCTAATCTACCTGCCGTATATTGAAAATTTAGAGTTCTTCCTCATAAAGTTTAATGTCATCCACAGAAACTATTCCTACACTTAGCCTACAAATCACCATCCTTTGGTGATAATCATTCTATCACTATAATATTAAGTGAATTATTTTAAGATTAGCACATCTGGCAAGCATACGCACAATGGTGGTGTGCATAAAAAGCCAATATGCTTTTCTCCTCCTGGCATACATATGTCTTTCCTCAACCACTCATTGAGTGTAAGGACACTGGTCATATCAGTATATGATATTTGTACATTTCAGTGATCTTTAAGGAGAAAATCTTGGCTAGCCAATCAAAAGCTTTTCCTTTATGGGCATATAATATATGTCATACTTCCATTCACATCTGGTCTTGGACATATCTCCAGATTTCTCTTTAGCTTACCAAACAGCACTTTTTCCTATTCATTTTTCTGTATTCTTGTCTATCATACCTGTTGATATGGTCTTAAATCTTATGCTTTTAATTAGAGGTTTATACTAGCAGTATATTTTTGTTCTTTTTACTCTCTCCTTTAACCAATATGTTTCGTTGTGTTTGTCTTTTCACTCATAATTTTATTCAATTACCTCAACCACAATACTAATAACTGGAAGGAATGCAGGGATAAATAAGTTGTAGATTTTTTTCTTTAAATTGCATGATTTTAAAGTAGGAAGATGAGAAGGTAGATGAGGAGGAAGAGAGTAAGTATATAGATATCGATTAGTGGCACAGGCTAACTGAGCAACTCTCTCTCCACTTCCAAGGGTTATGGTGCTCTCTTCCCAGGCAGGAGATGCAAAGCTGACTTGATACACAGAACATTCTTATCTTCTTAGGGCAGGTATTGTTATTCCTGTCTAATAGAAAATGCATTTGAGACACAGTGTGTCTCATTTCCTTAGGGTGAATTTTTGTTTACAGAAACAATTGAGATTTATTCGACCAGTTAATATATCTGCTTGCTATTGCACTGTGCATCAAGATGCAAATCTTTTATTAGAAAGAGGTAGAAAAACTAGAGCCTTAGAGATGGAGTAGAGTGAAAAGGAAGAGGAATACCATTTCTTAAGCATCTGGTTTATGCCAGTTGTTTTAGAGAGTGGACGTGGGGGAATCATTTCCTTCTCACAGCAACGCTGTGAGATAATACTGTGTACATTTTTATAAAAGAGAAAGATGAGACTTAGAGAAATTATATTGTAACTAGAATTATTAAGCAGGCATTGCAATAGAAAATTATAGATAATTATTGCATCCAATGTTCAACAATAAAATGGTATGTAAAGCATTACTTCTTCCATCTTACAAAGAAAGAAAGTGGAGTTTAGAGACACTGAAATTTTCTTAAAGAAAACTCTTCTAGTATTACTTTCATAATTTGACCTGTTCATTTTCTTTATTTTTCTTGAATTTCTTATTATCTTAATATTTTATTTTATGCATTTATTCAGTTTATCTATTTTATTTTTTTCCACCTATTTGGCTCCAAGTTCTGTGAAATTTCCTCAACTTTTATTTTTCTGACTCTATATTAACCTTAAATTGTCCACCAAGTTTTTATTTCCCAATATCGTAAATTATTTTGGATTTTTTTCTTAATAATATTCTCATGTTGTTTCATGGCTGTAATGTATTCTTAAATCTCTTGTGGATATTATTAGAATTTTATAAGATCTTTCCTGAATTATTTGATACCGTTGGAGTCAGTTGTGTTATTTGTTCATTTGGAATATTCTTTTTAATAATGTAGATTTTCCTGAAATTTTATGTCTTAATCTCTTTTCTTCTTCTTCTTCTTCTTCTTCTTCTTCTTCTTCTTCTTCTTCTTCTTCTTCTTCTCCTTCTCCTTCTCCTTCTCCTTCTCCTTCTCCTTCTCCTTCTCCTTCTCCTTCTCCTTCTCCTTCTCCTTCTCCTTCTCCTTCTTCTTCTTCATGTGTTTTTTCTCAGTGACTTTTGATTATCTGTGATATACAGCATGGAGGCATAGACTAATTAATAAAGGTTACTTGTATGAGTTCCCTTTACATAGGTAGCTCTGTAGTCCCCATTGAAGGGGATAGCTGCCTGGAAGCCCAATATATGGAGACAGACAAGGTCCCTTAGTAAACTTACCTTAGGGTGCACCAAGCTGAAGTTTCTTCTAAAGCAAGAATGGAGAGTTTTCCTCTGTGGTTTTCCAACAACTTTCACCAGGAGCCCCAGATTTTCCCAGACAGATGGTTCAGTTTCTTTAAACAACAGTTGTGCTGTTCCTGCCTGGGGGTAAGCACAGGACAGCCAATTGCTCTGGGTAAAGGGGGTGAGAGAAGGGATAGGGAGGTGACTAAGCAGCTGTTCTGGAAACAGTCCTTCAACGAATCACTCTGCTTTCTGCGCCTCTATTGTTCCTGGTCTCCATATTTGCTGAGGAAAACTGTGAATTCTTTCAGGATCTCTGTAGGAAAAAGTTAGATTTGTTCCCCAACGTGTGGACTTAGGGTTCCAGTGTCCTCCAGTTTGTCCTGTTCAGTAAGACCTTCTCATTATTTTGATTTTTACAGAAGAAACTTGCCTATGTCTCTTCTTTTCTAATTTCTCTATTTTCCTGAATATATTCACTGGTGAATTTCTTGCTACCATTTTGCTGAAGTATTGAAAAAGAAAGAAAACGAATCCTTGAGCACATTCATTTTCATCTGTATTCTGAACCAAAATAGATACTTGTAAACCAATGAAAAAAAATTATACATGTCTTTTGCCTAAACCATTTAAGTTTCTATTAAGATTTTGCATAAGAAAGCAAGAGTGTCATGGTCGTGCAAAGTCAGTTCATTTCTGAGACTTGAATTAAATGGCTGTAGTCCAGACAGTTGAACTTATGTACAATTTCTCTTTTNGGGGGGGGGGGGGGGGGGGGGGGGGGGGGGGGGGGGGGGGGGGGGGGAATACCAGGGATTGAACTCAGGGGCACTCAACGACTGAGCCACATGCCCAGTCCTATTTTGTATTTTAATTAGAGACAGGGTCTCACTGAGTTGCTTAGCACCTCCGTGTTGCTGAGGCTAGCTTTGAACTCATGATGCTCCTGCCTCAGCCTTTGGAGCCACTGGGATTACAAGCATGAGCCATTGCCACATAAAATATCTTTTAATGCACAAAATATCAAAACTTTAAATAAATGTGTTCTAAGACTGTTTTTTCCTCAAGTTTGTTATTCAGAAGTAGACACAATGCCTTTCATGCTAAATTTCTATATGTGATATAAATGTTTATTCTTGCAAAGCTTGCCATTCTGTAAACATTTGTACATGCTTCCAGGTGCAATTTAAAACACCAAAGAGAAGGCAAGAGGCTCATATGTATATCTAAGAATCTCAGCTGAGGCAGAGCTACTGAAAAATGTGCCAAGAAGTAGCCAATGTTTTTCTCCTGATCTGTGGTTTGAACTACTCAGTACACTTCTTATTGTTTTGATAATAAACAACTTACTGAAAACTTTTGATACATCTTTACATTCTGATAGTTATAGGAATCTAGAGTGTGTGACACTTTTATGCTCCAGTGAATCAACTTGACTATTTTAGGTAAAAATTGATATCATACCTATTAGTAACACACTACCACATATTTTTTCCTCAGTTCTACTTTTGAACACACCAGTTTTACCCAAATTCTTGGAAAAATGGACTGATTTGGGCGTTGTTTTATGAAAATCATAAGGAAATGAATTAGATCATTTGTCATGCATCCCAGTTCTCAAGTTTGATTGCAAAGTACCACATTGGAGAGAAGGATTTTAAACAGCTATTGAAATACTTTTAAATTTTAGTTCATTGATGTTTTATTAATACTTTTCTTTGAGGATATTTTCCTTCTACATGGGTTCAGCAAGCTGATACCCATCAACCAAATCATCTTAGAACATTTTAGGTCAGAAGGATCCTTTGAGAAGGTTGATCTTGACAGTTGACCTTGGTCTGTAGGATCATGTAGATGTCAGAATTCCTTTATTTTCATTCACTGAGTGTCACGTTCATAGTTATCACCCAAACAATGATTCATGAGTGAATAAATACATGAATGGCTTATTTGGGAAGGGAAACTGATGCCGCAGTCTGGCTGGGCACAAATGCCGCAGTCTGGCTGGGCACACAATCACGAGCCACCACACCGCTTGTAGATTCAAACAGCAACTCTTTATTCCCGAACTCACACCAGCCGTCTACAATCACGTTCTGGGGAAATCCACGTTCTCTGCCCAAATCCACGTTCTCTCCCAAATTCACCTCCACTGGGCTTCTGTCTCCCAAAATATACTGTCTGAATCCCGTGAGAACTCAAGGGGAACTTAGGCAGCAGGATACGCCCTATTCCCAGCAGGAATAATCTTAAACCTTAAACCTGGAACCTAAACTGGGAACTCCCTAAACCCGATTATGTTAAACCAGGAACACCCTAATCCGCCCTGGTCCTTGAGCAAGGTCAACTACATTCAATGTCACTGCAAAATGTCAGCAACATGGGGTACGCTGGCAAGGAAATTGTCATACCTACTTGGCTAATGGCTCCCAGCAAACTGAAATGCCAGAAGGGTTCCCCAAATAATTATTTCTTTGTTGTCTAAAATTTCTTTGTATGTTTAAAATTAAAGACAGAAGAATTCACTGGCTTCTTTGGAGTTAACAGTTAACCCTTGATGAGATATTATCTTATGATAGCAATATTTCAATTCAATTTACCTTATCAGATTAGAAAATTATCCATCCAACAAAGCTCACAAAATATTAAAGACTTGATTTGCCATCTTCTACCTAAATGCATTTTCTCTTTTATCCTCTCCCAGAGGCATTGCTCTCCATCCAGCAACATGTCAAGTTAGAAGCCTGAATATCATTCCTGTCAGGTCTAGTTCTTACTCTTACATGATTCGCTCATGAGGCTGCAAATATTTACTGAGTGCTGCTCCTGTCAAGGGATGGGTTTGTAGCTGTGATGAAAATAGACAATGTCCCTATTATCACATAGCTTGCATAGTAAGTAGTAGGAGCAGATAAAATAAATAGATATGTCTGATGCTATGTGGAGAGTGGGAATATGAGAGAAAATACAAAGGAAAGGCATAGAAACATAAAGAACTTCTGCATTCCGTCCTCTCCACCCCTTGGTCCCCTTGGTCACAATGCCTCATCATCTCTCAGATTGCAAAGACAATATTTTTTTTACTTCATCATATCTGCCTCTATGAATGTGCAGTAGTATCTAATAGTATCTTTTCAATTTTCTTCTTAATTTCCCCTCATTTCAAAGAAAAGAAAGAAAGAAAAAGGCTTAGTGCCTTGCCCTCCGTGATCTGGCCACCTCCTTTTCTCTAACCTCTTTGCTTTGTCTCCTGCTTTTCCATCCTGAGCACAGCTTTCTGGCAATGACTGCAGCTCCTGTTATAAATCATCAGAGGTGTTTGTTACCGTGTGTTTGCTCTTGTTGTGCTCATACTGTGTGCTAATATTGTTTAACGTTTTCTTCTGACTGCTTTGCCCATGGTATAAGAGGTTGGCCCTATATTTCACCCACCATCTGACTCTTCTTTCTTTAATATTTTTCTCCAGGATGACTTTTGTGACTTCCCCACCTACGTACTGCCATTTTTCCTGCCCAGTTAAATACACATCAATTTCATAAGCTCCCAGCGTTCAGTCCTTTCCTCTGCCACTCCATTGTCATACTATATGGAAGTAATCTTTATGTGATTTTTTTTCCTCTTTTGCTGTGAACAGCTGGAGAGCAAGTACTGTGTTTCCTTTGTTCTGTGTACTCAGTGCCTAGCACAGTGCTTACCCTATATTAAGTATGCAAGACATATTCATTAAATGTATGAATGAATAATAGAGTGAACAAATCAGTGACAATCCAAGGATCTATCAAGTTGGAATCCAGAAAGTTATAAAATATGGTGCTATATAGTGTAAGGAAGAAGATCAAGAAGGAAAACATTCAGGAGCCCCAAGAAGCTAGAAACAATAACTGAATGCCCACAAAAGCTATGATGTAAAGACAAGAGAAATAAAAGCTCTGGTGTTAAGCCATTAAGAACACTCTTTTATCAATGAAAATGAAAATATGCACAAGGAAACATTTTACAAATAAAATAATGAGTATAAAAGTGATTATTTGAAATTATTAACATTTGGGGAACAGTATTATATATGAGGGGAATATCTTTAACAAAATGCAAAAGATAGATTCCAAAAAGGGCAGGAGTGGGAGATGGGAAATCAAATTAGGGTTAATGAAGACCAGACTTCAGAGAGACTGAGATGGAAGAATTATTCAGGTATTGGGAACAACTCTGTCAATGACTTCAAGGAAGGCACAAGTAGGAGCAGAAAAGGGAAATGACAAATCAAAACAAAGTTCTTAATGGAGACTGTATGCAAATAATAATTTCCATAATAATTCTGTACCTAAGAACAATCTGTAGACATGGGAAGGAACACTGGCTTTCTCAGTATAATATATTGGACAATGCCTCCATAGACTTATAGATAGCACCCTCAAACACGAGAAAAGCCATATTGATACATAACACATGCTGGAGAAATTATTCCCAATTTTTAAAAAGTGTATTTATTATAAGAAAATATCTTGATTTGCATTGCAAATCTATTAGCTTTTGAAATCTAGGTGCTAGTTGGACTAAAATAATTCAGATAAAATTATTTTCACCGGCAATGCTGAAGTAGTGTAATTTTATATTCATATGATTACTTCAAATAATATTTAGCTCCTAATTGAGCTCTGAGAACACACTATTAAATGGATTTGTGCAGTGAAAAATAGAAGCAACTTAAAGTTCATGAACAGAGTGGGGATAAGTAATTTAGGGTGGGTTGAAAAGTGGAATGCTATACAACAATGGAAGTGAGTTATAACCACTTGTCATAATGTAGGGGTTTTGTCTTCAATCATTTATTTATTTGTGTTTCATTGATGCATTATAATCACACAAAATAGAGGGATCCATTGTGACATATTCATACATACACATAATTTGATCAATTTCATTCCCCAGTGTGCCTCCTCTCCTGAGTTCCCTGCCATCCCCTCCCTTATCTAAGCTCTATTTTCATAAAGTTTCCCTTCTATTTTCATGAACTCTCCCCTCACTCTTTTTTTTCCTCTAGCTTCCACATATGAGAGAAAACATATAATCCTTGTCTTTCTGGTTCTGGCTTATTTTGCTTAACATGAATCTCTGATTCCATACATTTTCCTGCAAATGACATGATTTTGTTCTTCTTTATAACTGAAAAACTCCACTGTGTCTACATGCCACATTTTTATTTTTGAGGAACCTCCATACTGATTTCCACAGTGGTTTTACTAATTTACATTCCCACCAACAGTGTACAAGAGTTCCCTTCTCCCCTGCATCCTCGCCAGCATTTACTGTTATTTTGTATTCTTCATGATTGCTATTCTAACAGGAATGAGATGAAATCTCAGTGTGGTTTTGATTTGCATTTCCCTGATGGTTAAGGATGTGGAACATTTTTTTCCCCATGTAATTGTTGGCCATTTGTACTTCTTTTTTTGAGAAGTATCTGTTTAATTCACTTGCCCATTTGTTGATTGGGTTTTTTGTTTTTTTTGGTGTTGAGTTTTGAGTTCTTTCTATAGTCTGGATATTAATTCTCTGTTGGAAAAGCAGCTGAAAAAGATTTTCTCCCATTCTAAAGGCTCTCTCTTCATACTTTAATTGTTTCTTTTGCTGTGCAGAAGGTTTTTAATTTGATGCTATCCCATTTATCAATTCTTTGGATTATTTCCTGAGCTTTAGGAGTTCTATTGAGGAAGTTGCTGCCTGTCCTTATATATGTTGTAGTGTTGACCCTACATTTTCTTTTATCAGTTGCAAAGTTTCTGGTTTTATTCCTAGGTTTTTGATCCATTTTGAGTTGACTTTGTGCAGGGTGAGAGGTAAAGATTTAGTTTCATCCTTCTTCATAGGGTTATACAGTTTCCCGGTACCATTTGTTTAAAAGGCTGTTTTTTTCCCTACATATGTTTTTGGCTACTCGTAATAAACTGGATGAATCCTCAAGTTATTTAACTGAATGGATTTTTTTTTAAATGATAAAGGAATGAGCTCAGGATCATTCCAGTTATTTAAGCATCTGAAATAAGAAATCTTGGTAATGTGTTATTTACACATGAATATGTAGAAATAAATTTTAAGGATCAGATTACTACTTTAAAAAAGATTGGATTACTTGTTATCACTCAGAGCAGTGAGGGAGATTTAATGATTTAGGAGTCTTGAGGGAATTTAACTTATGGGGGGAATGGGTATTTAACTATGTAGTATACACATATATACATTACATAAAATCTTCATATATGTGTGATAAAGTTAGTAATTCCTTTTGTGATGTAGTGCTTTTTATCTAAGAAGCAATTCTGTGTTAGTTAGTAATTTGAAGAATCAGGAGTTTCAAAATGCATGTTAAATACGTGAGGTCTCTGCCAGCACCTGATGGCTAAGTGAATTGTTAGAAAGCTAAGAGCATTATTTCAGTCGGCTGGCAATTGATACCAATCATCGCAGCTGACTTTTTCACCTAGTTATCTGTGCCAATTGTTACCATGGGTGAAGTGAGCCAATTGCTGAGACCAGGTTTTATTAATTTACATTAAAATTTGTCCTTAAACAGACATATTGGGGAATTAAGAAAATAAAAAGGACAAACCAAAAATACCAAAAGGAATTTAGAATATTTTGAAGCCAGTGCTTTTGTTTCAAAACATAAACCTTTATTCAGAGTGATTGGAAATCAAAAGCCTATTGAGCGCACATCATTTCTGGCAATTGTATAATTCATAAATAGACAAATAGCTTAAGAAACATGGTGAAAAAAATGTACTCCCAAGGAGGTATCATCTTTGCCAAGTTGACTGCTGAGATCATAAACCAGTGACAATAGGGGTTAATAACAGAAATGTTGGTAGTCCTCTACTTATAATAGAATGAACAGTGCTGCTATAATTACAATTTTCTTTTTTTCCTGCTATATAGAAATGAATCAATATCCAAGTAGAGAGGGATAAAAAATGTCTTCAATAATTTGCTTTACTCTTCAAAAGAATTGGCTTCTTAGGTCTGCAAGTCAATTGTGTCATTCAAAATTATTACCAGGCTATTTATCAAATAGTGCAAATTAAAATTTGTTTTGGCCTATTGAAGGCTATTTTATGTGACTTTCAGCAGAGATTGAATAATCATGCACAATTTCCTTTTCTTTACCAGGTTACCATAAAGAGAATCAATATGTTATTTCAGTGGATATTCAGAAGAATCAACTTTCCATGTGATCTTTTTCTAAGTTATGTTGACACTAAGACTATTATATGTGGATGCTCCTTGCCTTAGTTTGTTTTTAATTAGGCCCACAGAAACATCTGATAAGTGACTATAGCAATAACTGATATATCTTGCGTGGCCTGTTATTATTCCCAAAGAACATAATAATGAATCTGATCAATCTTGAATAGAACAATTCCATAGGGTGAGTAAAACAATAAAATTGGAGATGTATGCAATTAAAAAATGGACATTTTACACATACCTGTGACTTAAAATAATTTTCTTTGGGTCACATAGAAAGTTGGCATGTCTAAGTTAAATCAATGTAGCTCTAAAATTCTGTGTGATTTTTAAAAATTTTCTTCATCTTGGGAATCTGTGGAGGAAGAAGCTGGAATGAAGGACTGCTAGAATTTTGTACTGAATAAATCTTTTGAGAGGTGAGTAATATTTTAAAACTGACTTTAAAACCTACATAATGAATTCAATTAGATCAAATTTAAAGTTGAAAATAAAAGCTGACAAGGGAATCAAATTCTGAGATTTTGCATATTTCTGTTTTTTCCTTCAATGAGTATTTCATTTCTCTTCTCAAGTGTAGAAAAACCTTTTTGAAGACTTATTGATTGATGTTCTTTCTGTGTAATCTTTAACCCAACTAGCTAATATTCTCCTTCTCTCATTAACCCGACAGGTTTCTGCACTCTCATTCCATGGTCATTTTCTTCTCTCTTCCTTCACTTCTCTCTCTAATTCTTACTCTCTGGCTCCAAACTGTACTCATGGGAGTCCAGATTTTCACTTACAATAGCTCTGCGATGGCAGGCATAAGATTCAATCTCTTTTTGGCTCATTCACTCATTTCCAAGAAACTATGCAAGGTAAGGTTTCTAAAACAAATATGAAAACTCCCCAAAAGATTCTAAAATTTCATTTTACTTGCAAACAATACCATAACTCCATGGCCAATAATATGAAGAAAAAGGTAGACTATGTTATTAGGCACCAGGTACTTTCCAGGAGTTTTATCTGTTTTAACTCCTTTGGTCTTTTCATAACCCCATGAAATTGATACTATCTCTATTTTTATTTTACAGATGTAGAAACTGAGGTCCAAGAGGTTAAGGACTTTACCAAGGGCTTCTATTTTTCCAGCCTCCACTCACTAGCCTCTCTGCAGCCTCTCCAAATGCCTTTTCACTAATTTTCTAAAACATGCAATAAAGGGAATGAAAAGAGTCAATACGCTTTTCAAACATTAACACCACTGGCTTCTTTTCTTCCTGAACACCTTGTCCATATGGAATAATGAAAAAACACAGCTTCTACCTCTTTGTGATTTAACTCACTTTTCAGCTTAGGTTCCATTTCCCTGTAGATGGTATTCAATTTTACCAAGGCAACCTTAGTATCTCTCTAAGTGACACATTCTATTTATGGTGTCATGCAAATTTACTATCTTGCTAAATTCTCTAGTTTGACTCTGGAAAATGTCAATTTCCTGACATTCTCCTCATGCTTCACTTTCACTTTTGAAGAATTTCCTTATAAATTTGAAAGAAGTAAAGATGCTCACATGTACTTCTCTGGTTCCTACTATGAAGTTAGATTATAAGTTCCTTTTGCTTTTGGCATCTCTACCAAAATGCTGCTATTTGTTCCTTCTTGAAGGTGTTAATATTTATTTCTTCATCTTTGCTTTCACAAATAAATCTGTATTGGCTTATTGGAAAACTCCTAGTCTTCCTACATGTTGTAGGAACTGCATACAGACACCAAGATTCCTATACAATCAATTTAACATGCGGATGAGCCTAATGGCTTGTACTTCATTTGCATGAGATGGAGTGTTGTACTCTATACATTTCAAGGGTTTTTTATGCATGTGTTGGGTCTTCCAAATTCTTATGTATTTCATGGTCACTAAAACAATACTAAATGATATAGAATTTAGAAAATCTGCACTGAAGAGGCATTAGCAATTCTTCAGTTCACTCTCTTCATTTCACATAAACAGAAGCTTATGTATTGGTTTTGAATTGGAAATTAATAGTATTAATTTCCAATTCATATATCAAGTTTCACAGCATTAATAATCTATAATATTCTAGACACTATAAGGTGTTATCTTAAATTCCAGTCTGCCAGTGGAGTGATCATTTCCTACTATTTATAGATAAGGAAACTGAAACAGAGTTTCATAGCTTGTCCATAATCACAACTTTTAGTGATGAAAACTGGGATTCAAGATCATTTTGTTCAGCTCTAAATCTTATTTATTGCTTCTATAATATACTATAGTATCCCTTCTACTAGCAAGTTCCATGCAGTTAAGTACTGAGTCATGTAAGACCATGGTATGTGAAGCAATTGGCCCTTTCAAATCCTTCCGTGAAACCCAACTAAATTTAATTATTCAGTTGAAAGGAAGATACGAGTCTATTAGCATTATATGATCTATTAGCATGTCTGAATAAAAATCACTAAGATTTTGTTCTAAGAAATTTCAAGGTGTTAATTTTTTTTTTTTTTTTTTGCTAACTGGCCTTGGGGATCATGTCATGGTTAGGGAAATGAAATCAGCATGGGATAAGTGTTTTCTAGGGCTATAAGAGAGAGCAAGTTGAGAGATGAGGCTTGACAAATATCCAGTAGTCAGTCATAAAAAGGCTCATGTTTCATTTGAAAGGATTTCTGTCTTTTCAGGGATAATGCAAAGCCTCATGGACCAGATTTGCATGGACAATCCACCATCTCAGTGCCATGATTGCACTTTATTTTGCTTTCTTGCTGCTTATCAAGAGTGATAGAATTCTAAGATAGTCCCAAAGATTTTTTGCCATGATCGTTGGGAATGTGAATACAATGCAATGAATTGTTCCTCTTGTGATTAGGTTATGTTACACAGCATAGTTAACATTAAGAGAGAAGTTCCTTGGATGGGCTTAACCTAATTACATGAGTCCTTCAAAAGAAGAGAAGAAAAAAAAAAACAGCAGAAAAGTTTATTGCTTTCCTTCACTCAGATACTAGCCAGACTAACCATATCATTAAAGTTTACTTCAATGACTGCCTATCTCCCAAGGCACCTGAGCCATCTCATCACATCAGCCAATCTCTCAAGCCCCTCTGCTTCCTGATGCTCGGTTGACCACACTTAGTGCTTCAGACTTTCTTGTTTTGCAAAACTTGTCTTGTGGACTTTGGAACTCTTACTTGGTGAACACCAAGATCCCTTTAATACCTGTTACTTCTAAGACCACTCCCTTTATCTTTCCACCTTAAATGAAATCTGACTTGTCTCAGAAAGCACCACTTTCCCTGATGGAGGCTGGCTGTTCTCTCATTGCATATGTAGGTCAGGTATAAAAATTTGAAGTTGGTATTTTCTCTACTTTTCTCACAACTTCCAGATGTTTTACTTGAAGACATCTACCCTGTGTCTTTAATCACTTTCTTCCTTACTATCATTTTGCCAAAAACACATTATCCATGACTGCTTTTATTTCGTTGTTCACTATCTACTCTAGAAATCCTGTTCCTGAAATCTGCATCAACTACTCCAGAAATCATTTGTGGTAAATTAAAAACCCACAGAGATAAAGACACCATCATTTTAGAGTCCCAGTACCTTGGCTTCATCTTTTCTATTTATGTCTAGCTTCATTTAGTCTAGGCAATTTATTCACCTATTCATACCTTACACTTTATCATAAGTAGACATATAACTCCCAAAATGTGTATTTCAAACATCCCATTTGAGGCCATTTGTTCAAACATCTTCACTACTAAAAGTCTGCTACTCATGAGGTGTCCAGAGCGTTCTCACCACTTTCTCATATTCTCCACTCCTCTAGGCTTTGCTGTAACCCTACTCCAGTCTATAGTCAATGGTCTGTTGTACTAACACACCCTCACAAATAATCCATGTTTCCTTGATTTCTTCTCTGTGATTGAGCTCTTCTTGCAAAATCTCAGTTGCAGAAAACACATACCATCAACCTTCTCTCTGCCTTTGTGGCAGCAACTGAATATTACTGGAGAAAAATCCCCTTCTCTGCTGGTTGAATCAACCTTTCACATTCAAATTCAAACATCAAATTGACAATCAATTATATTCTGATATCTTACCACATTATATGGTAAGATTACTTTGCTATTCATAACAAAACCACTGTACATGTTCTTCTCTCTCCCCAAACATTTATCACCCTCTACTCTACTCTTATTATCGGCTGATGATCTCATTTCACATTTTATTGAGGAAACAGAAGCTGTAGGAAATACTTCACTTTTTTTTCTGCCAAATCTAAAATCCCACCTATATAGGACTTTGTCTTTTATCTCCTCTCATTTCTATTGAAGAAGATCCCTCTTCACTAGCCTCAAAAGCAAATTCCCACCCCTCTCCTTTGTGTATCATCTCCTCTTCTGGAAGTCCTTATGGCTTTTTCTGCTTTGGTTATCTCTTCTTCTGCTAGATCATTCCCACTAACAAATAAGCATAGTCTAGAATCTTCCATCATAAATAAAATTGTGTCCCCTTTCCTCACTTCCAATATCATTTCTCTGTGCTCATTCAGAATAAATTTCTAAGAGTTGTATACATTAGTTCTTTATGGGCTTACTGCCCCCGTACTTCAACCCAGGGCACAGTGGTTTCCACCCCATCATTCCATTGCAGCTACCCTTATCAAAATCACAATGACGTCCAATAGCCTACATCAATGGACCACTCTCTGATTTATATTACTTAAACTTTCAGCAGTATTCATCAGAGTCAACAACTCCCTCATTCTTGAAATACTGTCTTCCTTTAACATTGTCAGCAATGCCCTCCTGGTTTTCCTCAACACACTGGCAGCTCTAGCGATCCTCTTTGACTTCTTTCTTTCTGTCTCTCTTTTTTTGCTTCTACATGCTTGAATTTCTCAGTGCTTCCTTTTGAAACCTCTATTTTTCTGTACCTTGAGTTTGGAGATGTTACCTATTTCTATGCATTGAAATGTATGTTTGTCCTAATGAAAAAAAAATATTTACAGTTGATAAAATAAGTGGAGTATATGAGGAAATTTCAAGTTGAGTTTATAGTTGAGACAAAGTGAGGGAAGAAGAGTGGCTCAGAGGCTGTGTACTATTCAGACGCATAAGGATTCACACTTGAATTAGAGTGGTCAAGGAGGTGGCCAATCAGTTGAAGTTCAAAAACACAAAGAAAAAGATTTAAAAAGATCTGGCCCTCCGAAGGCGAAGAACATCTGTCATGAAACCTGGTTGTAGAGGGTGAGTTGGGAAAGCTGGGAGGCTGGAGGCTATTGTGATCAGAATGCCAACATAAGAAAAAAGAAATGGTTCCTAGTTTAGGTAGCTGAGAATTTTAATCCAATGGACGGGGCACATTAATTATAGGAGCATGTGTTAGGAAATTTCTCACAGAAGTGGAGAGAAGAAGCTGGAGTAGGATTAGGAAGACAAGATTTGTTGGCATTTGTCAGCCTCTTTCTCATTTCCAGTGCAGTCTTTTTGGTTCAGTGTATTGTGCATGGGGCTCCATGCTGATGTTGTTAGCTCATGAAATTTCCTTAGCAAACAAAAGATAGAGGGGACCCTGGAAACCATGATTCTCAAGTGTGAACTATCACAAATCTAGAATAGAAAAGCTGATGTTTAGATTTCTATATTTTGAATTATGAGTTCATGGGGGAAAAACTAAGTTCACAAAACAGGGAATATGGGTGATTACATCTTTTGATCTTTGCCTTCATTTGAAATAGAAATAAACTATCTTTCTCTGTTTTTATTATAATTATTTAAATTAATTTATTTAAGGGGTAAAACTTTGGACAATGTTAGGTTCTCTCAAGCCTAAAGAATTAAAGCAACAAGAATGAGAGAAAAAATTGATTCATAAAACCTGTTATAGTTATGATTGCCAGACACATTCTACCTTATATAAACTTCTTTTTATGATATAGCAGCAGATTTCCTCGTTGCCTATTTAGAGTAATTCAGTCCAGTATACACTTCCTAAAAGCAAGAATTCACTAACAGCAAGTAACAGAATCCTATTAAGTGAAAACAATTTTAAACGAAGTGTACAAGTGTATTACAAGAATTTGAGCACCAAGTTTCATTTGCAAGTGTACTGTTGTTTTTCTTTAAGTGATTTCCATAAACAGTTTCATGAAGGGTTCCATGAAGGAAAGTTGGAACCATATTTTAAGCTTGCTATGAAATCCCTTTCCCCACAGCAAGAGGATTTGAGCTTCTGTGTTATGTGGTTATTAGCTACTACTAACTATTGGATGCCTCTGTCTCATTCCTAAAGAATTTGCCCCATCTTTTTTTGACATCTGGAAAATAAAACAAGGCACCAGAGAAAATATATATTCTCTCTCTCTCTCTTGAAATAGGAGGATAGAACCCAGGGACACTTGAACATTGAGTTAAATCCCCAGATCTTTATATATTTTTGTTGTTTTTTAAATTTGAGTCAGGGTCTTACTAAGTTGCTGAGGTTGACTTCAAACTTGCAAACCTCCTGCCTCAACCTCCTGAAATTCAGGGGTTACAGGAGTGCACCACCTCTTCTGGTTTAGAAGGCAAGTTTTTTTTTTTTTTTTTTGGTTCTTTTAGTTTTAAATGACAGTAGAATCCATTTTGATATAATTATGCAAGCATGAACTATATGAACTATATCTTATTCTAATTAGGACCCCAGTCTTATGGATGTACATAGGAAAGTTATGTCAGATCCACTCTTTCGTTATTTTAATCCCCTCCTTTTTCCCCTCCATTCCCCTTTGTCTAACTTACTGGATTTCTATTCTCTCCTACTCCACCCTTATTTTGGGTTAGCTTTCACTTATCAGAGAAGACATTCAACTTTTGTTTTTAGAGGATTGGCTTATTTCACTTGACATGGTAATCTTTAGATCCATCCATTTACTGACAAAGGTCATAAAGTCATCCTTCTCTATGGTAAGTTACATAAAATACATATTTTATATATGTATATATACATATATACACACATGTGTATGTATATGTGTGTATGTATGTGTGTGTGTGTGTGTGTGTATATATATATATATATATATATATATATATATATATTACATTTTCTTTATCCATTCATCTGTTGAAGGGCATCTATGTTGACTTCAAAGCTTAGGTATTATGAATTGTACAGCTATAAACATTGAGAAGGCAATCTTAAAAGTAATCTTTTCCCTGAACATTTTAAAAGTGCTGTCATTTTAAGTTATATAAAAATCAAATTTAAATGTTGGCATCATGAGCTATTTCCTTGAAAAACATCATAGACATTGGTTGTTTCATTTATTTGTTTCTTTGTTTTGGTTTGAGTTAGGTGGATTTGATACCTTCTTTCAAATCTATTAACCCATTCTTTGGGAATCAACCTGCAAAATAAGCACAATCAGTTAAAATACATAAGAGAAGACAATTCGTAGACTCAAGAAATTTGTGTAGTAGAATGTTGAGTGATCCAATGAGGCTGTAGTAGTTTCCTGAAATACCATGGCTAATAATGACTGCAACTGTAATACAACCATGACTTTCTGAACCTTTTTAAAAACATTATTAGTTTAAAAACATCATTAGGATTAAACAAATCAGATGAAAAGACTATTTTGGAATTCAAAATAAAATTCTTAAGATGGAGCAGATATTTATGGGCACAGTTTCTAAGAGTGGCACAAAGCAACACCACAGATGTGCATGAGCACAATGTTGTATGTTTAGTGTGTCACTAGCAATCACAGGTTTGGCTCATTGGGTAGAAGAGCTTCATTCATAATCATGGTGATGCAACCGCATTGGTAATATATTTAAACAAGCCACCCCCTAACATATTCTATTCATTAATGAAAGTGTAGAAATATGATTTTGTGCTCAGGTAGAAGAACAATTTATAATTGAGAAAGCTTTCTGATTTTATGGTCAAGGGTGGGAAGGATGTGGGGCAATGGAGGATTACAATAAAAGAGGAGGCAAAAGACTAGAAATGAGCTTTAAACCAACAAATGAGCTAATATTCACTTGGAAAAGCATTGATTTGAACTTAAATATTGACTAAGAATATACTTAATTGACAATACTGGTGCATAGTTGATAGCTCTACTAAGAACAGCATTTTGACCATCCAAGTCTACGGGAAAGACATGAGTAATGTACCTGTCATCATTTCTTTGGTGTTTGTTTAGTCATATTCATAAAAGGGCAAAATGTCTCTATTTATTTAGAATCTCTTTTTCTAAAGTCATTTTATCATAAAATATCTTCATATTAAAAGAAATCTAAAATTGAAAAAGACATATTAAGTATATCATAATTTTAGAAAACATTATTTATCTTTTTGTGAGTTCTTTGAAATGAATTCCACTATACAATGGAGAACAGAAACACAAGAAAAACATTATTTATAGCTACATTTAGCAAGGAGTGACATATCACTTTATTTTCAGAAACGGATTCAGTCTTCTCTTTTTCTAGATTAAAAATTAATCCTTTTCATTTTTATGACTCTGCACATTATTGATTCTAAAGTATCCTAAAATAATATGCACTATTAGTAAAAGTTTTTAATGTTTATATTTAAAATCACATCTTCAATTGTAAAGTACAGTATTATTTATTAAAGCAGATAGTTTTCCTAAGTGTGAATGTTATTATTTTGAGACATTAATTTTGAAGACATAGTTTTTAGCTGCTGTCTAAAGAGCAATTTTAAAATAAAAATGCCTTATTTCTAATGCTTTGAACTGTATTGTACTATGCTGATCAATAAACTAATGTGACAAATCCACAAACTCAACATTTTCTAAGAACACAATTTTAGACTAGTTATGTAACCAATTTTCTATTTTATCTGGAAAAAAATCTAGAAAAGGAGTGTGGTAGAGAGAAAAGGAGAATAGATTTGCTTCTTTATTCAACTCTATCTCTTGCCAACAGTGTATGTGCAAGAACATTAGTCAATATAACAGGACATTACCCTATATAACCCCACAACAAACCTATTAATTTATAAACAGAACCAAAGTTGTCTCATCTGTAAAGAATGAGCATGCTTCCTCATGTTGGAGTGCCTGCCATAGCCAACAATGTCATTTCCAAACATGATTGTGAATTTGGAATTAGGGTATAAAAACTTGGATCATCTCAATATCTATTTTTGTAATACCATGGTGATCTGGTGTGCTTTTTTTTTTTAATTCCATTGATCACTGAAACTCTGAGCTTAATTGTTGCAAGTGTGTATTATGTTTCCTAACCCTTGTGTTTCTGGATTCTTTTTTCTTTTGAATTTACAATCGTATGTTGTCTGTATGTCTTCCTCATGGCACAATATAGTAAATATAAATATTGAATTATTTTATATTTACTATATTTTATAGATACTGCTGGTTTCTGTAATTCAAGGGAACATTTTCATTCTGTGAATAAGCTTTGCTCAATCACAAACCAGGGTGCTATAGCTAATCCCTTTTCATGTGTTGGTGCAAATGTAGACCAGAGATTGTGGAAATCGGTATGGAGGTTCGTTAAAAAAACAAAAGTAAGAACTACCATATGATGTTCCTATGCTCCTCCTTGGTATTTATCCAAAATACTTAAAGTCAGTATAGTAAACAAATGCATACCCTTGTTTATTCCAGTACAGTCAGCCTCAATGTCCAACAGGTGAATGAATAAAGAAAATGTGATATATAGGTACACAGTAGAGATTTATTCAGTCATAAAGAAGAATGAAATTTTGTCATTTGCAGGAAAATAAATGGAACCATAGAGTATAATATTAAGTGAAATGAGTCAGACTCAGAGAAAGAAGAATTGCATGTTTTCTTCCATATGTAAGCTAGTGGAAGGTTACAAAAAAGGACATCACAAAAGTAGAAGGTAGAAACTATTCTCTAGAATAGTAGAAGAAGTGGGAGAACAGGAGAGGTTAAGAGGAGGTACTGGGGGATGAAAATTGATTCCTTTTTTATTCAATTTATTTTATTATTTATTTATTATTTTATTGACATGTACTACCAATATGCCTTAATGAAATCCACTCTATAAAATGCACCAATAAAATAATTAAAAGCCTGTACATTTAACAACAGAGCCACTGTGTATAATTTCTAAAGTGATCAGTGACATAATGGACTATGTAAAAAGATAAAAAAAATTAAAACTACTGTATTTTAAAAATCAGAGATTATGTCATAGAATTGTAAATGCCACAAAAATGCTAATGTTATTTGTCACATTTACTTACATACTAATGTTAAATTAATTAAGCATCCAGTTCATCTCTTTCTCCTATTTTTGGCATTATCTTTCCTCTGGTAGCACATTCAAGATGACTTCCCACTTTCCAGAGCCCTGTGGTTATATCGCCTCATGGCCCCTTGCTGAAATCTTGTATTTTGTGGTCTTATGTTGTCCTGAGGCTGAGTTTGTTGTCCTTCTTAGAGGGTTGTCTTCTCTCACCAGAATGTATGAAAACTGTGGCTGGCACCTTGAGTCACAATACAAGGTTAATATTTAGGTCAGAGGCCAAACCGATTTATATAGACCTATGATACAACAACTATGGAGTTTGGTCATAACTATTTCCTAACATACAGGTAAGCCTAACAATAAGGTCAGGAGTTTGGGTGATAACAACACTGTGAGTTCATATAGAATTTTTCTGAAAGGAAAACATAACAGAAGGGACTTCTGATATGAAAAGAAGAAGAGCTAACTTCATTTTGTAGCTAAGGAAGAAAAGTGTTTTAGGAGAGCTTATCCCAGGACTTCAATGAATATAGGAGAAATATTTAATCCCAGTGTTATTCAAAGAAAGATAAATAAAATCATATAATATAATGACTAGTTCAAATAGCATTTTTTTTAAAAAATAAGAATTTCAAGCTAGGCATGCTGATGCATACCATAGTTCCAGCTATTCTGGAGGCTCAGGTGGAGAAGGATCACTAGTGTCATATGTTGGTGAATAGCCTGGATAACAAAGTATGACCCTTTCTCAAAAGAAAGGTGTTCCAATATTAGTAGAAGAGTGGAAAAATTTATTGGCAATATTTACCAAAGTCTGTATTTTTATTAGGGCTTTATAATAGTAGAGGTATAACTCCTATAAACTACATAGTAGTTGGTTTCATCTCAACAAACTCACACATGCATGGAATTCCATTTCAGTTCATGATCCCCCCGCCAACAGTTTTTCCTCCTGTACTCCCTCCATTCTCCCATTCCCAGACCCTATTGTACTAGACTCACTTTCACTTGTCTATTTATATTTGATTGGTTCTTTCTACCTAAGGTTAAAGGTGAAGTTTCCTATGGTATATTTATATATTCACATAACATGATTTTCTAAGGATTCATTCCTCATTGCCTCCCTTTCCCATCTCTCCACTCTGCCTCTTGATCTCCTTCTTCCACATTACTGATCCTCCCTTTATATTTATGTTATCCTATCTTTCCCTCCCACTTTCCTTTATTTTACTCTAGTTTCTGCATATGGGAGAAAACATTCAAGTTTTTGAGTTTGGCTTATTTCACTTAACATGATATTCTCCATTTCCATCCATTTACAAGCAAATGCCATAATTTCATTCTTTTTTATGGCCAAGTACAATTCGTGTGTGTGTGTGTGTGTGTGTGTATCACAATTTCTTAATCCATTTGTCTGTTCACAGACACCTGTAATTCAGCTATTGTCAGTTATGCTGTTATAAATCTTGAGGTGGCTATATCACTGTATGCTGATTTTAGATCTTTGGGGAAAGTATCAAGGAGTGAAATGGCTGGATCATATGGTGGTTTAATCCCTAATTTTGTGAGGAATCTCCATACTGCTTTCCAGAGTGGTTATACTAGTTTGCAGTCCGATCAACAATGTAAAATTGTACCTTTTCCCTCACAACCTCACCAGCATTTACTGGTCATATTCTTGGTCATTGTCATTCTGACTGGAGTGAGAAGAAATCTTAGTGTAGTTTTGATTTTATTTCCCTGATTGCTAGAGATGTTGAACATTTTTTCATATATTTGTTGGCCACTTGTGTTTCTTCTTTTGAGAATTTTCTGTTTAGTTCTTTCACCTATTTGTTGATTGGATTATTTTTTTCCTGTTAAGTTTTTTAAAGTTCTTTGTATATTCTAGATATTACTCCCCTATCAGAAGATAGCTGACCAAGATTTTCTCCAATTCTATAGGCTCTCCCTTCATGCTCTTAATCATTTCCTTTACTGTGCAGAAGCTTTTTAGTTTGATGACATCCCACTTATTGTTTCTTGGTTTTATTTCTTGTTCTTTGGGGGTCTTCTTAAGGAAGTTGGTTCCAGCATCTATATGATGGAGAGTTGACCCTATGTTTTCTTCCAGAAGTTGGAAAGTTTCTGGCCTAATTCCTACATCTTTGATCCATTTCAATTTGAGTTTTGTGGAGGAGGAAAGATAGAGGTCTAGTTTCATTTTTCTATGTATAACCATCCAGTTTTCCCAGCACCATTTGTTAATACACATGGAGTATTATTCAGCCATAAAGAAGAATGACTTTATGATGTTTGCCAGTAAATGGATGGGTCTGAAGACTGTCATGCTGAATGAAATAAACCAATCCCCCCAAAAAAACTAAAGATGGAATGTTTTCTCTGTGTATGGAAGCTAACCCACTATAAGGGGTAGGAGAGAATAGAAGTTCAGTGGAATAGACAAAGGTCAATGAGGGAAGAAAGGAAGGATGAGAAAAAGGAAAGAAAATGAATGAATCTGACATAGTTTTTCTATGTACATATATGAATATATTACTGTGAATCTCACCATTGTGTACATCCAAAGGAAATTAATTTTTAAAAAATTATGGGTAAACAGCAGAAAGATCAATAAAGGGAAGGGAGCAGGGGATATGGAGAGGAAAGGAGAAGGAGCGGTACTGGGATCTGAATTAGAACAAAGATATATTTCATGCTTGTATAATTGTGTCAGAATGGATTCTACTGTCATGTACAACTAAAAAGTTCCAGTAAAATAAAACCAATAGAAAATGGCTGTCTTTTGGCAACTTTGTCAAATATTAGATTACTGTAGGTATGTGGATTTGTCTCTGTGTCTTCTGTTCCATTGGTCTTCATGTCTATTTTGATGCTAATACCATGCTATTTTTTGTTACTACAGCTCTGTAGTATGATTTCAGATCAGGTATTGTGATGACAAGACTATATATTTTTAAAACAGGGTGTTAATAACTGCATAATTCAAAACATAAAAACAGATTGTTGATATATATGAAGATTTTGATCCAATTTAAAGAAACATTCTTCCTCCAATATTTTAAAAATGTCATTTATAAAATTATTCATAGCAGGTGTATTTAAAATAACTCCAGACATCAAACAATCTAAAATTCCAACAAAAGGGAACAATAAAAAACATGGCATTATAATGGTATACTGCATGGTGTAAAAAAACTATGATTGAAATTAAAATAAGAAAATTATTTAAATATAATCTTTGATTGCTACAGAAAATCACAAAAGCACAAGTATCAGAAACAACATAAATGCCACATCCCCAACCTACCCTGGGTCTTCAGAGCTTTCTGGCCATGCATCTTTATCTTCTGTTACATCTCTTTAATGTTATCCTTAGCAAATGTTTAGCAATTTTTAATCTCCTAGCAACCCCAACTCTGCAACCCTGCCAGTCTATTTCAGAGTTTGTCTTCCATTCCACAAAATAAATGGGAGCTGTCAGATTTCTCCAACTTCTTTTCCTAAAACCTTTGCAGTTTTTCAGCAGCTGTGCTTGTGATCCCTTTCTCCTTCTCTCTGGTCAGTACAGAAAAGGAGAACTTTATGTAGCCTGGAGCATGTTCTTCTGCACTTGGAACCCCACCATGTCAGTCTTTTAGCATCCCTGCCCTTTTTTCTCTCTCCTCTTTCTTGGATGGCTTCTATAATCACCCAATCCCATCAGTTTTTAAATAGTTTATCTCTCCAACTGTAAAACAGCTAAACTGAAAAACAATAAAGACTCATAAAGTTTCTTATTTCCATAATAATCTTGGAAGAATGCACTATTCCTTCAACCCAATCCATTGCAATCTGGCAGCTAGCCCTCTCTGAATTTTATATCTCAGCATCATGGACACAGCTGTCATTTCATTCTTTCTGAGTTACTCTCTTTCCTTGGTTTCTCTGACACTGCTCAAGATTGCCTTTCCTCCTCTCTTTCTAACCATCCCTTTCACTGTCTCTATTGGCTCCTCATCTGCCAGTTAGTCCACCACATAGGCTTTCTTCAGGCTCTGTCCTAGGCCAGCTTCATGTCTTACTTAGTGTGCTCTTCCTAGGCGATGTCCTTGACCATTATAGCTTCAAGTACCACTTATAACAAAGCAGGGCTTGGATCTTTACATCTGGCCCTGCCTACTTCCTCTTGAATTTAGGAGCTATGTGTCCAAATGGCTGGTGAATACTTCCAATACTTCTCTTTCTAGTTCTTTTCTCTCACCTAAATGGGCTTTAGTGATGGGTGAACCCAGTTATCCAAGTGAGAAATTTAAGTGTAATTTTTAGAATTCCTTATACTCTTTAAATCCAATATCCATTTGATTACCAAATTCTATGTTTATACAACCTAAATGATTCACAAGTGTTTCCATCTTTTGTCTGGATTTTTACCATCTGATCCAACTGACATCTCTGCACCACATTTTCCAGTTTCTGTGAAATAAACAGATAGTAATTTCAAAGTGCCAATGTGATGTCACTGATTGAATCGGACATGGAGTAGAAAAGTGTTGCTGACGTTTGGCTCTCTTGAGCTTAGGAGATAGTTTTAAAACACCACTCTTTCTAATATGTATCTGTCCTACATTTAGGCTTAGAGAATTCAGGGAGCTGTGTATATGGCTGTGTATTGGGGAGAGATAGAGAAAGAGACAAAAAACCCTGTCTTAAGAATTGTATTGGCTCAGGATAGGTGCAAAATGCTGCTTTTATAGAATATCCACAAGACTTTTTAATTTGTAGCTGAGGTTAATATCAAATATGTATAGCCTGATAATCTTTCTGAAGTCAGCTCTGGGATGGGGGTGCAGCTATGGTAGAGCACCTGCCTAGCACACATGGATTGCCCTTTCTATGACCACCTCTGCGACCCACTTTGCCTTCAGAATGATGGCCAAGTTTTCAGCAATATTTTTAAGACCCATATTACCTGGACCTACTTTTTTTTTATGTCTAGCATATTCCTTCTTTCCTTTCAACTGGCTCATTTCTCAAGCTATGAAGCCTAAATTTAGATTGCATTTCTAGAAAAACTTCTTTAATTAAGAAAAATATGTTTCTAGAAAGACTTGGTTTTGTTCTTAGTTGTACAGTAGAATTCTGCGCATCCTGCACTAAACACTTGGTGTCTTTAACTAGCTCCATGCAAACTGTGATCAGTGTGTCATAGTCATCATTTCATCCCCAGAGACTAAAACCTTGTCTCCAAGTAAAATTTCAATAATACACTTTGAAACAAAGAATGTCTTGTTTTCTTACCTCTTATTAGTGTGAAGTACTTATTAACACACAATACAATACTAAAATTTAGAAAACAAAAAATATGTAAGGCGGCCACCAATAGACCTATCTTCTCCAAAGCTGTTGCTTGTACAAATATACTGCATATATTTTCAACCATTTTAGGGATAGATTATTTAATGTCTTTGAAGCATCCTACTCTCCAGAATTGTCACCAATACTTGCAGCCCATCTGTTTATTATGCCTGTATAAAAATAAAATGTACAGTACACAATACATACACTGTATCTACTTCTACATGTGCTTCCTTGCTTCTGAAAATTAATGTGACTAGAAGAAATATCTGAGTTCAAACCTGGCTCTACCTCTTCTGAGCAGTTATTTAATGTTTCCGAGCCTCACTTTTCCCAGCTGTAAAATGGGGTTAATCATGCACCCTTTAAAAGATTATTGCATGCTTTATCAAAGACAACTGTATAATACAGCTTTATACTTTAATAGTATTGAAGGTTGCAGAGTCCCTGGGACAATCCAGGTTGTGGCAAACCACTGAGGTTGGCAGAGAGAGGATCGATTAAGGCAGCCCTTCCAGAGTGTAGTTTCACAGGGTTGTGGGGGTCAGAGCCAGACTTCAAGGACTTAAAAGAAACTGCAGAACATAAAAGCTGACCACTCCTCAGAGCACTATGTCAAAAAAAGAAAAGACAGAAATATGTAGTATCTAGAGGGGGCAGCAGAGTCAAGTGAAAGTTTTTCAAGTTAAGTGACAGTAAAGAAGTCAAAGGCAAGGGAGTGTTTGTCCATGCAACAGAAACACCTCGTGGGAGGCAGGTGCCCAGAAGCTGGAAGATCTAGGTGCCTGACAGGCACTGGACTTAGTCCCTGTACTTTTATCATCAGAAGAATGTCTTTTCCCTGGACTTAAAAAAATCCAGATTAAAATGAGTACTCTTGAATATTTTTAAGATATATATTTGTCTTCAGGGAAAGAAAAAATTCTATCAAAATGGACCAAGACAGTAAGATGTGGCAACATGGGTTATTGAAAGGAATGGATGCTAATGGTTCCAGTTCCTAACAATTAACTGCTATGTTATTTTCTCATGTTTGATCATGGTTCAGTTTGAGAGATGCTTGGTAGCCACATTTCAAATAACTGATTGTATTTGCCTCCAACTTATTGTTTCTCTCAGATGTTTAAGAGAAATCAAGCACTAATTTATTTCAAAGCATTTGTGCAATGTGCATCTAGAAAATTTTGTCCTTCAAACTTGATACTGAGTGTGTGGGAGCCCGGCCCCAACTGAACTGCACTTGGGCCAGGTAAAGTTTTAAGTTGCAGAAGTGTGGTGAGCAAGGTGGCCAAAATTCCTGCTCCTGAGGAGTTTTCTTTCTAAATCAGAGTCTGACAGGACTGAAGTAAGTATCATCTTGTGATAAGTTTCCTGAAAACCAGACCTGGCCAGTGTGGGTAGAGTAGCTATGGAGGTGGGTTGTATTACTTAGCTGACCTCAGACAGTAGGTCCCCTCCGACAAGTTGTCATTTGGTATGAGACCTGTTTGACACGAGGCAGAGACATAGGGAGATCCATACTGTAGTTTGGCAAATTGTAGAAAATCAAGACTTGAAAAGGCCAGTGTAGTTGAGGTCAATGAAATGGGGAATGGCAAAACAAGGTGAGTTGGCAAAGCAGCTTGTAGAGCGTGATGAGTCTGGAACGACACTTGCGAAATCAGGTGCAGTAGTACAGGTGAGCACCAGTGGTCTCAACCTCCCTGGGAGGCTGAGGTAGGACAATCACTCAAGCCAGCAGTTCCAATCAAGCCTGGGCAACATAGTTATGAGAGGNACAAAGATTTTTCAGGATGGGAGAGAGAGAGAGAGAGAGAGAGAGAGAGAGAGAGAGAGAGAGAGAGATATTGTTATAATCAGATGTCATTGTTCGATTTATTAATTCATTAAATGAAACATACATTTGCCTGATGATGGTGTATGTATAAAGGTCATTACTAATGCATGTCCTTTACCATTAAGAAAAATGCCTAGTTGATTTCTGTCATTTATTTTCACATTTGTGAATAAGAATTCTTGCTGTGTATCTTTTAACATTTGAGTTTCACACTTGCTTTACAAACCAATATGGAGAGGTGACCTTGGGTTGGGGCAGCCAACATCAAGGGAGCCACTCTTGAAGAAAATTCATATGGAAACAGCCCAAAGTGGCAACCATTTCATATTAGGTGCATGGTGCTGACTTTATCTAATTTACCTAATTTAATCCTTCAACCTACCAAATTGGTATTTTTGTATCTATTTTATGAGTAAAAGAGCTACTACCATTTTATTCACCATTTTTTTTTTAATAATATCAGAGGGTTAAGATCAGTCTCTTGAGCAGTGGAGGAATTTTCCCAGGTTTCTGAGTGAGGTCTTGATCTATGGGAACTGTGAAGGACGTGAAAACCTCTGACACAGGGGTTACAACTGAAAGCATCACAGCCATTGGAACAACTATAAAAATATTGTCTCTAAATAGCAAAAACATAAAGAACACGAGAGTTCTCTTTTGACACTTTACCCTGGCTTTTTGACCAAACTTCAGTGCTTTCAACATTGTTGCTGTAGTGAAATGTAATACTAATTTCTAGAATATAGTGTGGGAAGAATTAAAAAGAACATGGCAAATCTAGTATTGTGTTTCACATTAGCCTTAAGTATTATTAATTGCCTAATTCCTTCCTAAATTAGGTGCTGTGCTTATGGCATGAGGGTTTTAATGTGTGTGTGTGTGTGTGTGTGTAATCTACATATTAATTAATCTACAACTCAATTTGCTTTTAGTTTAGTTTCACTTAAAATTTTATAATTTACTTGAGTTGCAAAATATGTAATTCTAGATAAAATATAAAATATCAAGACAATACACAGAACTTGGGGGGAAAAAAGGAAAATCTTCCAATGCCGGATGAACAGGAAACAAAGGAATGTGTCGGAGTCATAGTTTGAGAGATTGCAAGGATATCAGTTTAAATCAGAGGCCTTGACAGTTAGAAAAGTCTGTCTAAGGACCAGAGCTCATAAGAATCTGGAATTGAGCTACCAGGACTCATGAAGATTTCATGTTTCTAAAGGAAACCACAGCACTAGAGAGAAAGCCAGATAGAAAAACATCACCTCTAAGAAACTGTAAAACAAGAACTTTGAAGCACTCTGGTGGAAGGTCTTTATGTTATAGAGCTCCCAAGTGCCTACCATTGAAACTAGTCAATACAAATCCACACCACGCAAATCAATAAGTGTACTTAGAGATATACTGACAGGAAGCTTTCAGTGATGATAATAAATAGCAGAAAATAATGGGATGTCTGATATTCAGCTAAAGAATTATTAAATAAGTCAAAATAAGTAAATTTGTGCACATATGAAGACCGAGAAACCTTACTACTTTTGAATCCTTGTTAAAGCAAAATTGAGGCATAAAGGTTAGAATAAGAAGGGCCAACATGTGTGTAATGAACCCTCCATTGAAGACTTTGGAGAATGGGAGAAATATATATATTGGGGACAAAGGAATGATAGTAAAATTATTCTACTTTACTATTTATAGTAAATAAATAGTAAAAAATATGTATGAATAATTACAATAATATAAATAGGTTAACTCTGAAATTAAAAGATAAAGAGAGTTGGGGATGTGGCTCAGTGGTAGAGTACTTGCTTAGCACTCATGAAGCCCTAAGTTCGACCCCCACACCCCAAACCAAAAACAGAGAGGAAAATCAGATTTTTTAAAACTTTGTATTTTGTTGTATGAAACATTTCTGCAGTATTCTCACCAAAAAGTGAATCACCTGTGGGAAAACATCAGTTATATTTAAATTAAAGACTATTCCCTAAGATAACTTATCTGTGCTCTTAAAAAATGTCAACTTAATGTAAGATAAGTTAGCCAAGGAACTGTGTCAAATTGAAAGAAATTAAAATCATGTAACAATTAAATTCAACATGCCTTCCTGGACTGATACTCAATCAGATCCTAGACCTATAAGGGACTCTTGGAATAAGTGACAAAGTCGAGTGGGTCTGTGGATCAGGTAATAATGTTAGATTTATGTTGTTGTTTAGTAGAACTCAGTGGAAATGATACAGGATATTTTTGTATAATTTTAACAAATTTTGTGTAAGTTTTATATCATGTGAAATAACAAATAAAAATTGTCATCAGAACTTATAACTTGAATAGACTGATAAAATCTTATCATTAAAATTGTGCTAGAAGAATATCTGTCTGTGGGAGATTCTCAGTGTGATGGCAGGGTCAAATTCTGCCATAATTCAACTCACTTTCAAAAGGAACAGCATATATACATATATACATGATATATGTATACACACACATTTATAAATAAATACATGTATATGGACAGATATAGAGAAGGAACAAAAAAGAAAGCAAAACCAAAGTGAAGCATTGACCACTCGAGTGTTTCTTACATTATTCTGTTTTATGTAAGATTCCCTAGAGGAAGAATTTGAGGCAAGGACTTGGGTGCTTTATGGGTGGGGCCAGGTATAGGGATAAATAGGGATGAAAGCTTGACAGGTCAGTGAAGGGAAAGACCAGAGCAAAGATGAGATGGCAGGTACAAGCTTCCCTTACTTGACCCACAGGGGAGTTCTGGATCCTTGTCACAGTGCAGAGTTGTTCCTTATAGAGAAGGCCACTGACATTTTATAGCCCCCAACATGCAGTCATTGGCTGTGGGCTGCAGATTAAGTAGGGTGGGGACCAGAATGGAGGGCAGAGGGGGGAAGGGCATAACTTGCCTGCAAAGGCAATTCCCTTTGGTTAGAGGAATCCTCTGTACACAGAGACAACTGTGCTCCACTGGCAGCAGCACTGACTGGAGTTGAGGGCACATGTTCCAGTCAAGCAGAGAGGCAAGCACTCCTAGCAGAAATTGCATGGTCCTACATCTTTCTGTGCCTTTGAAATTTTCATAAGAAGAAATCAGAAAAAAATACCTTCTTGATAGACACAGAGCAGTAAAAAAAAATGCAATGCCCATTTTGCAAAATATTACCAATTTATCAGCAAATTTATAATAGAAATACTTCTTTAATTAGATAAAATTATCTACTCTCCCCCCGCAAAAAAATAATGTCACATGACTTCACACTTACTAGCAAAACTTTGGAAGCATCCCTGTTGAAGGGAGTAGCAGAAAGAGAAAGTCCAGAAAAATGACTTCACTGTTCAAATGGAGTACTAAGCAAAGACAAAGAGGGGTTCAGGAACAACATATATAAGAGTTGGAAAGAAGAAGTAAATTTACTATTGCTTGCTGCCATTGTTGTTTTCTATCATAGAAGACGTAAAATAACCTAACACATATGCTTTTAAAACTTGATCACAGATCAATAGAAACCAAACTGTTCTTATATAATATCAATATTCAATTATAAAAATGAAATTAAAAAGGACTTTCCATTCAGAATAATAAAAGAAGCCTGTATGGTCTATTGGATTAAATAAACAAAAGAGGTCTATGGCCTGTTTTTGAAAAAAAAAATAGCAAAATGATGTTATTGAAGGAAATAAGAATTTGAAGAGACAGAGAAAACTATTTTCATCAACAGGAAGTTTCCTTAATGATTATAAATATTTAATATAATTTTAATGAAGACCTCAATGTGATTTTTACTGAAATTGAATGGAAAGTTATATTAAAGGGTAAATAGCCAAGATGATTCTATTATACAGATACTATACTTATTATAAATACATAATTAAAACAGTATGATTTTGACACTGGGATAAATAAAAAGATTTATCAAATAAGATAGAGCCTAGGACCAAAGTGAAACATATAGAAGAACTTATATACTATAGAAATAGAAATAACTCCATTGGGAAAATATGGAATATTCCATATATAATGTTAGAAAAATCAGCCTTTTCTATGAGAAGAAATAAATTTGATCCTTACATAAACCTATAAAATAAAATAAATTACAGATGAACTAAATTTTGCAATGTGAAAATTTAATTTTTAATATATTGGATGAATATTTAGAAGAACATTTTTGTAAACTTGGAAAGCAGGATTTCTTAAGAAATATACAAGGGTCTGACTCATAACAAAATAGATTAATGGCTTGCTTATTTTGAGCTTTGAATTTTGGTATTACAGATAACACTATAAGCAAAATTAAAAAAGAAAGTGCATGCTGAGTTAAGGTTTTAATAAAGGCTGTACTCCCTGATAATCAAAAAGAAAAAGAAATTGAAGGAAGGAAGAAAGGAATGAAGGGAGGAGGAAGATGAAGAGAAATAGAGGTGGAAAAGAGAGAAAAAGGGGGGAAGAAATAAAACAGCTGAAGACAAAATGATCAAGGTTCATAAGAAGCATTTTTTTTTTTTTTCAGTGCTGGGCATGGAACCCAGGACCTCAAATGCTTTTCCGCAGAGCTACATCCCCAGACCAAGAGGGAAATTAAAACAAAAAAAAACTGAATGGTCAACAAGAAAATGAAAAATGCTGAGCCTTTCAAATAATCAGGGAACTGCAAATAAAACTACACTGAAATAATGTTGCACACTCATCAAATTGCCAAATAAAATAAAAAGATCCAAGTTTTACAAAACCAAGCATTTGGTAAGGGTATAGAACAATGACAACATGCCTACTCTGCCTATGAGATGTACCTAGTTATAGTGGCTTTATATCTTAACTTGACAATATCTAATATGTGCATACCTTATGTTCCAACAAGTAGACGCTCCCTCAAAAGTGTATACCAGAACTTTCTTGACATCCACAAAAATGGACATTAATAGGAAAATGGGTAAATGAAGTGTGGTATGAACAGCAGTTGTAACCTAGTGTGTGTATGTGTATGTGTCTGTGTATACATGTATATATATATGGAATTCCAAAAAAATGTATTGTAAGGCACACAATAACATTTATATAAAATTTTAATAACACACAATGAATATGTTGTTCGTAGAGATATACAAGTTGTGTAAAAGCATTAGAACATGGATTGACTGCAAAACATCAAACACTATCTCTTGATATTGGTTAGAGAGAGAAAAGAGTTGTAGTAGTGAATTTAAGACAGGAACAAAGAGGACCTTCATTTACTGTATATTGTACTATCTGTAATAGAATATTCCATATGTGTCTACATAAATGTGTATGCATCTGGGTACATATTTATTTTTCTCTCTATTAAATCTAAATTAAAATTACAAGAATTAAGAGTATTTTTGAGTGAGAGGTTTTTACATCAAACTTTCCATTTTTCTTTACTTTTTAATGTTAAAATAGTATGAACCCTGAGTGTGAAACAGATGCTGAGTTAAGATAATCTGAGGCAAAAGGACTAACAGAGACATTAGAATCTTAAGAAGGAGGCCTGCAAAACACTATGCATCAAAAATGGTAATTTTCCTGCCCCCTTAAGAGGAAGTCAACGCAGTGTCAGGTTCCAGCTGTGCTGCTAGTTAACACTGCAGCTCCAGCAGACTCTGGAGTGTTTTCCTGGAGGAAGTGTTTTAAGGATGCAGAGGCAGAGCTACAGGCAGGGACTTCTGGGGGGAAATGAGGCTTCATGCAAGGTAGGATGCAGAAGTGGATTTTCATGGGGCCAGGGGAGGTCAGCAAAGCAAAACAAAACAAACAAGACCCTGAAAAGCTGAGGAAAGAGGAAATACTTTCTATGTGAAGATTCCTGAATTTGTCACATTTTTTTCCTTTAGATAAATCTTTTCTTCTCTTCTTTGCCCTCTTGCCTGCACTCTCCCCTCTGCCCACTCCCTCTTTATCATATGAGAAAAGGTCAAATTTATATTTTGTATTTTGATTTTTGTATTTTCCAAAAGACTTTATTTGGAAATCCCTCTTTTTGTCCCCCCAAAATGAGAATTATGAAACGCTTCTCAAACCTCTGAAACTTTAAGGCAAAGTAAATTTGGTTGTGTGCCTTAGAAATATTGTGTTTTGATCTGTGCATGATCTTTCTATGGAAAGATTTTAATAGCAAAACAGGGGAGGATTGCCTTGACTTTAAATATAACATACTGTACTAAGTTTAAGATGTGCCTTTTTTGAAATGTAAGTTGGCATACTTTTTTTCTATATCATTTCTAAGGTGTTCAAAAGTTAATTTAAATATCACTAGCAATGTAATCAAAAGCAATAAAAATATTTTTACTTAGAGATTTTGCTGTTTATCTATGAAAATAAAATTTAAATTTTCCATTGTAGTATATTTACTGAAGAAAAAAAGATTTAAGTGCAGTTAAGTACAAGTAAAACACTTTGAGTCATTTGTTATCCTGCCAATCATAAAGAAGTTAATTCTAATCAATGTATTTTACTTTATTCTATGACTTAAAACCAAAGGAAGAGCTAACAACAAATTTTCATTCACTATGAATGATGTATTACCAAAAGTTGTTTTAGGTTCATGAGACCCCTTCTGGTTCTATCTGAGGAGATTATCTTTCTGAGGAGATCTCAAGAGAACCATCCCCCTATATAAAGCTCAAGTTTTCCAACTGAAATGGACCATTAGCAGTCTCAGAGCCTGGCTTGCGTTGTAGCAGGCTAGTGAGCATCAGTGGACTTCACTTAGCTATGTGGATTCTACTTGTCCTATATATCTCTCTAGCATGTTCTGAACTAAAATTCTTTAATTGCCACAATGATGTTTATACCATTTCTCTACCTCCTAAATACCACTGGAAGGGATTGCTCCAGTTGCAGGACTCCTCTGACCTCTGAAGCACATGGTTGCAGTTTTCAGACTGAGAGAACAGCCATCATAGGTTGCAAGTTGTAGAATAATTTGTGGTATATACCTGCCAATAAGCATAAAGCTTTTTCTTCCTATTCTCTAATGAAAATGCATATAAGGAAATATAGATTTGGAAATCTGCCCCTGGGCTCAACTAACCAAACTTATACGAGTGTGTGCATGCATGCCTACACATGCATACATACACAGATTCCAAACACACAAAGCAACACTTCAACCTGTATAACTTAGAATACATATATCTAATTAATTAAAATACTCACCTGAGGGAACATATTAATTACTTTGATAATATGTTTTTAAAATATGAAATATAATTTATTTAGATATTTCTGGACTAGCTAATGATAGCAACCCATATAAGTCTGTCAGTTCACTCAGAATGCAAATCTGTTACTATCTGTAAATAGTTATTTAGCAGAACCTTAAATCCCTTTTAAAGTAAAAGTGTTTATTTTTATAAATAATTAATTAGGTTGGCTTGATAATGATTTACATGCAGAGATATATCCGTCATGCTTTGAGCCATTTCTTGTCAGTATAGTTTTGGGGACATCAGGTGGTGAGGCTGGAACTCAAATTTAAATTAGACCTCAACACCACTGTTCTTCCCATTACCTGGATGGTCAAAGAAGGGAAGAGAAATTCCTCAGGGAAAGAGTGGTACACAAAATCTTAGATACTGGAAACAGCATAGTGTATGCATGGAATCATATGTATTTGAGGCATTGCTGGAGGTTTTCTCCTCAGATAAAAGTAGAAGAAGAGGCAGAAACTGCACATACCATGTTAAAGAGAAGGAAATCAATCTCGTGAGCAGTGCAGAGCCAATAAAGAATTTTAAGCAAGTATGATATATGGTAATAATTGCATTTTAAACATCAGCAATTAAAAAAAGAAAGAATCTGTTTTTGGAGAATACTGGAATAATTTTGGTTTGCACCTAAATTACCTTAGAAGATAATGGGTGGTAGGATGATTTACAAGAGAGGATTTAGAAGTATTTAGAAAGTAAGATGAGGAGCTGATGGAGACAGACTGGCTATTGAGAAGAGTAATAAGAAAGCATAACAAGATAATAGTCACTCTCAACATCTAGCTTGGGGGATAGGAAGGTGGAAATGACAATCATGAATGGAAGGTATTTAGGAGAAGGAGTAATTCCTTGGGAGTATCAAGGCATAATAAATTCAGTAGAAGAAATAATGCTAATAGTAGTAAAAAACTGTCTATGGGGAAGGTGGATGTGTGCTTGGTACTTAGAAAGAAATGGGCTAGAATTGTGTAGATAAAGGATTTATAGAAATAAAATTGATCAGGGAGAGATGATGGAGTAAGCCAAAAAGTGGATACAAGAAAAAGTTTACTATGGAGGTCAAGGAATGAACACTACTAGGAGCAAATTAGACTAGAAAAGTCAAAAACAAAAGAATGTTGTGCCATGGGAAAAAAATCATCAAAAAAATTTTATTTTAGCAAACAGAGTTACTAAGACCTATAGTGTTATAAATATGTCTATGAATTTGTATAATTCCATCATGTGTGCATATATCTACATGAATTACATATATATATATATATATATATATATATATATATATATATA
>NW_025999924.1:10888888-10924885 GCF_001458135.2 Marmota marmota marmota | reverse complement strand
ACACACACACACACACACACACACACACATATAAATCTTAGGTTCACATGAAACATAACCAATATATACATATACCAAGCAAAGTTTTATATATCTACCATATGCATATTACATATATATAGTATGCATATAAGAATATATATTCATGTAGTAAGTATATATATATATATATATATATATATATATATATATATATTACACATGGAAAGAGAAAGATGTTTATCTCCTACAGGTTTTTATTGTCTATGTCCATGGTCTCCCACCTGAACACACACATACACACATGCACACACGGAGAGAAATGGAACTTAGTTTAATATTAGGTTGAATAACAGCCACAAGAAATAGAATAAAGCAGAATATTTTCAAAGGTGCATGGGTCAGCTTTTCATTGCTTTGACAAATTCCTAAGAAAAACAACTTAGAGGAGAAAATATTTGTTTGGGCTCATGGTTTCAGTCCATGGTCAGCTGGCTCTAATTCTCTGGGCTGAGGCAAGGCAGAGCATCATAACTGAGAGATGTAGTGGAAGAAAATGCTCACTGTATGGTAGCCAAAAAACAGATATAGAGAATGGGCTGTAGGTAAGATACACCCTTTCAAGATCAGCCCCCAGTGACGTACTTCTTCCAATCAGGCCCCAAGGTCTATAGTTTCCAACTGTCTCCCAATAACACCATCAAATATGAATTCCTTAGTGGATTAATTCATTGATGAAGTCAGGGCCCTCATAATCCAATCACTTTCCCAAATCCCCATCTCTAAACACTGCTGCTTTGGGGACTAAGCCTTCAATTCATGAGACTCTGGGGGACACTTCATATCTAAACCATAACATGCTGGAAATTCTTTTCACAGCTGATCAGGGTTTTTATCTTTACTATGAACAATCCAAGGTTGTCATATACTTACAAAAAGTTGACCTGCTGTGGGTTTGAAGAGATCAGTGTTGCATTTCCTTTCTCAAAGTATTGCATTTCTTATTTCTATTTAGATATCAGTTCAATCTTATAGGTTATTTGTACACATAGTATTAGCCAGTCTTTCTAACTGTGCTGAGACAAATAGTACTATTAATAAGACAGGAACCATACATTAAAAGAGCTTACTGGGCTGGGGTTGTGGCTCAGTGGGAGAATGCTTGCCTAGCACACATGAGGCACTGGGTTCAATCCCCAGAACCACATATAAAATGAACAAATATAATAAAGAAACTGTGTCCATTTACAACTAAAAAAATATTAAATAAAAAAGAACTTATTGACCAGTATCAATGGCACACATGTCAATTCAAATAAGTGAAGACAAAAGCAATACTAGAAACATATACAATATTTAGTAAGAACTTAGAGGAAAGAATAAATTTATTAATTATTCATTTATTCCTCATCTATTGAAGAATAGATTCAAAGTGACTCACTATATGAAATAAAAGACAAAATTAATAACCATAAATTTAGAAGAAAATAAGTTTGGATAAGTAATTTGAAGTCAACAGCAAATGGAGAAAGAGAATACATAACTAAAGGTCTAAAAAATGCTAAGATAGGCATTTGGCCTCTAAGCTTTCTGGAAATTAGGCAAAAATGAGAACATAATCAAGAACATATTCATATTACCTCTCAAGAAAAGGAAAATGAACCTTTTTGGTAGTGCTGAAACTAAAGAGTTTTTCACTATAGATAGTCAAAAAGAGAACAATGCAGCATCCTCAGTGATATCCATAACATTAGATGGATTTCATAGGGCTATTTTTTATAGTGGCTGTTAGCGTGGGCCAATGATGACATAATGCCAAATTACATTCAATAAAAACAGTTTTACAAGAGAACAAACCATATGGTCCAGATGTGCAGTTTTTGGCTTGTGAAGTTTATTCTGAGGATAGATTTTTTTTTCTTGTATCCATAGGAACACATGGACTATATTTCAGTCAGGCAATTCTTTGCAAATTTATGTTGCCCAACCAAGAATTTGGTGAATATTA
Source organism: Marmota marmota marmota (assembly GCF_001458135.2). NCBI lineage: Eukaryota > Metazoa > Chordata > Mammalia > Rodentia > Sciuridae > Marmota > Marmota marmota. The sequence goes on along the minus strand of NW_025999924.1, from coordinate 10,922,898 downwards.
AGCAACAATGAGTTCAAGGTTATAGTCTTCAGCAAACACTTGGATGTAGGTATTCAGCCTATAGATTAAAGAACGGAAATACCTAGTTCACTCTGAGAATAGGAATGATTATAAAGGAAAGAATCCATGGAATTTTAACTTTTTTGTTTGTTTTCGTTTTTTAATTTTTGAAGTAGAGTTTCATTATGTTGCCCAGGTTGGCCTCCAATTCCCAGTCCTCTTTCTTTAGTTTTCTGAGTAGCTGGGAGTACAGACCTGCTCCATGAAGCCCAGCTCATAGCTGTTCTTCCTTTTTGTTTTTTTAATCATTATTAATTTGTATGGTGGTATATTATCCATTACATAAAATTTTTTGGAGAGGGTGGTCCTGGGGATTGAACTCAGAGACACTAAACCACTGAGCCACATCCCCAGCCCTATTTTGTATTTTATTTAGAGACAGGATCTCAACGGACTTGCTTAGCATCTTGTTTTTTGCTGAGGCTGGTTTTGAACTCGTGATCCTCCTGTCTCAGCCTCCTGAGTCCCTGGGAAAAAATTACCTTCTTGACCATTTTTTTTTGATGAACATTTCAGTGGCATAAAGTACATTCACATAGTTGTGCTACTGTTGCCACCCTCATAGAACTCTTCTCATCTTGCACAATTGAACAACTGCTCATTCTTTCTTCTTCCAACCCCTGGCAGCTATCATCCTATGTCTGTCTCTATGAATTTGACTATTCCAGGTACCCCATTAAGTGAAATCATACAGTATTAAAAAATTAAATGCTTCACAAATTTGCATGTCACTCTTGCTTAGAGACCATGTTAATTTTCCCTCTGTTGTTCTAATTTTAGTGTATGTGCTGCCTTGGTAATCACTTTGGCTAGTGTGTGAGGGAAGAACAGGAGCTCATCAGACTTAAAATCGAGGAAGCTTCTGTCCAAAGGCAGGACGCTGTGAAAATAATGTTTTCTGTGTTGATAAAAAGGCCAGAGGGAATGCTGAAGGACATGAGTTTAAAAGGCAGAAAGATGTCAGATGCTAAAGAGCATTGAAAACTGTTACAGACAATCAGAATGGAATAGGGAATTATTATTATTTATATTTTGGGTGAATAATTCTAGAACAAAAAGAAGGCCTAGAAAAGGATAAATTCTAAGACGAAAAGACCAATTAGAAAGCTATGGCAAGTAACTCGATAATCTTCTTTCTCTCTCCTTTTTTATTTTCTCAATTCACCAGGGTGTTAAGAATAGGTATTACATATTTGTAGATTATGATGAAATTTGTGCCTGTACTGTACTATTACATCCTTACTCATAATCTTCTTTCCCCAAGCTTAGAATAAAACTTTAATATTTTAGAAGAATCTTATATTTTAGCAAAGAATCCAAAGAAGCCAAAGTCAAAATCTAAAATTTACATTTACATAAAAGCATTTTGGGGAGAAATCTCCTCCCCTAGGTCCATCTCATTTCTTTCCTTATGTGATTTGCATAGCAATTGAGTATACTAAATCACTTAATGGTTAGTTTCTCTGGAGCTCTATGTGAATCACTTGTTATTTATTCAGTTATTTTTAAGAAAGTGGAACCCAAACACAGAACCCAAACCTATATTTTTTCTTCATGACAAAATTTCTGACATTATATCCCTTAAAGACTTGCATGTGGTTTAGAAATAAGGAGGATGAGGGTGGATGTTCTATGATTGGACAAAACCAGTGTGGGGCTTGCTGCTGGCAATATAGAATTCTTCTTAATGTCTTAATGTAACCCAGTGAGAGAATTACTGGCTTGGGAGACAAAAAGGGGAAATAATCCTCTTCCTGCCTGTGATAAAGGGTCATGGCTGACACCAAAAGACAGGCAACAAGAGAAAAGCATTTTGAACTGATTTGATCTTATTTTTATGTGACATGAAAACCTTCACAATGAAGACCCAAAGACCCAGTTCTATTTTTATGCTCAGGAGTGTTGAAGCATGGACAGACATGGAAATAGGGCTGGACAAAAGAGTCTGATCTTATAGTGATAAACTGGGTGGGGAACCCACGAAGACCCATCTGTTCAGATTCAGTCAGAAGTCACTGTTATCTCCAAACGAGGGATCTTTTCCTGCTTCTGTACCTTTTCTCTCATCACTGTGTCCACCTTAGATGTTCTCTCTTATGCAACTTCCATATGCTGAAATCATAACTATTCTTTGATAACCTGGCAAAGGAGAAAAAAAAAAAAAAGCTTTGTCAAGAAAACTTACTGGATGTAGACTCTTCATTCTTTGAAGCCTGGTTGGATTTTGTTCAACTTTTTCCATAGCACTTATTTCATTTTAACTCTAAATGCTTATTTTAAAATTCCTTGAAAATGGGGAGATAATGTCATAATGGTGCTTGAATTCTCTGTTTGCACATAAAAATGATAAGTATTGAATAAATGATAGATGTTCACTTATCCAGTAAATATTTGTTACATGCTTATTAGATGACAAACATTTTTTAGGCATTAGAACTACAATAATAAGAAATAGTCTGTGATCTTGAGAAATCTTGATATGGGTGAGAGATCTCTCAGATGTATTTTATAGAAAGAAAAGAACATCCTGGAATAAAAATTAAGAAGGCACATCAAAGATTATTAGAAAAGAGTCCTAATTCTGGAAACAATTGTAATAAAAATGCAATGTGGGATCTCTATTTTTGACTAGTAATGACATTTCTTAAGTGACAATATAGAATTCTTAATACAGCAAGGAACTGGACTATAGAAAGGCATAGTTCAACTTAAAATAAGGATTTTTTAAAAAATTCAGAACATTCTTATATTGAACTTGCATGCCATAAACATAAAAAGTATTTTTTTTTATCTTTGAAATTGTCTAAAAACAAATCTAGATGACCAGCTGTCAAGTACAGTGTACAAGAAATCATTATAAGGGGTAAAAATTTTGAGAATTTTAAAGACCTAAGTCTAAGCTCTAACACTATTGCCATATATTGTCCTATTGAAAGCTGATGCTTTTAAAACTACCAGAAGACTATCCAGATGTATGCAGACTATCCTGATGATACTCCCAGTACATCAACATTACTGAAAAACAAATCAACTTCAGGCTGAACCAAGTTGCTGAGGAGTAACTTGGTCTTCTGTTTTAACATCGAGGCTCCAAACCAGTATTTTTGTACAAGTAATTGTTCAAAACTTAAGCCAGACTATCCCAAAACATGAATGTTAAATATTCCAGAGAGAAAACACAGGCACTCCCTTTGCTTCTGCATTAACCTCCTCAAATTCTCTTTTCCAAGTGATTAAATTTAAGGAAGCAGTTTCCACAAAAGAGCTTGGTCCAATGAAGTGAGGGAAACAGAGAAATCTCTAATATTTTAATCACACATTCTAATACAACATTTACAGAGGTGTTCCCAAATACTTCAAATGTGAAAAGGAACTGGACAGAATATTAAAAATGTCATATAAGGCATAATTAAGACTACCAGTGCCCACTTCTATTTCTCCACTTTGAAGTCTTCCTTCCCTCTTTTCCATCTAACCTCATATCATTTGAACCTTAACTGGAAATGCCTGGACCACTGTAGTTTCACGCTCTTTCCTGGATCTCCCACAATAACATCAAACGTATGTATTTTGAAGACAGTGAATCTAATCTTGTAATCAAGCTCTTTTAAAACCAGTTTTCAGGTGAGGGAACTGAAGTTTAGATGGATGTCCAAGAGCGCAGGACTTTCTTCAGGATTCTTTGTCCTCACCTCAAGTTTTCTGAGGTATTGGATATATGTATACTAAAATAATTCTTTAGCCTAAAAATACAGTCGAGTTTGGACAGAATGCTGAGACTGAAAGACTTTCACCTCAAAATGTGAATTATGAAGTATGTCAACCAGTTCTTCTCAGCTGAAAGTTCAGTGCTGTGGAGCAATTTTACCTAAGACCAACTTCCAGGCCTCTGCACTGTTTCCCACTGGGTTGTTCATCTATGTATTTAGCTTCCTCTTAAATAGTCATCAAGAAGCGCCTTGTTTTGTTTTTAGCCAACACACTGGTATTTTAGCATGTGATTGCTCAAAGAAGAGAAATATTCTCATTACGATTATCCCTGTTTATATTTTCTTTACACCATGTAAAAAATTATGACCATTATTCTCAGGGAAGGTAAATGGGGTAGCAGATTCATTCATTTTCTGCTCATCAATCTAATTCCCAAGTTTAATTTTAATATTAAAAATTTCTAAAGTCTATATTGAAAATACTATGACTTAAAGTAACTAATTTGAGTAAATTTTCTAACAAGTTAGTGTATACAAAATTATAATCAAATATAGAATGGAGGAATACTTTGTTTTTGTTTTTTAAATTAGTAAAAACTGGGGTTGGAGTTGTGACTCAGTAGTAGAGCACTTGCCTCAAAATTGGGAGGCACTGGGTTCAATTCTCAGTGCCACATAAAAATAAATAAACAAAGATATTGTGTCCATCTACAATTAAGTATTTATAGGAAAAAATTAATAAGACCTAAAAGTCATTCTGTTGTTCAATTTCTCACAAAAAAATGACCACACTTATTGTAAATATGTTTATAATAAAGCCAATTGACTAAAACTGAATCATACAACTATGTTTTTGCCTTTATTTTCAGGTTATTGCTGCTTTTAGAATATATTAAATAAATTAAAAATTAAATATCCTATAGTGAAAATAAATATAATTTTGTAAAATTCCACCTTTGTGCACATCAAGACAGCTAACCATTTAAAATACTTATTTCTTTTTTTTTTTCTATAAAAATAAGAGTGATAAAATGCAAGCCAAAACTGGTTTAGCTAAATTAGCTGGTGAGGTGCATTTGAAAGCAAATAATGTTATTAAATTTTGAGTTAAATAAATAACTGCTCACTAGTATCAAAGTGTGTCTATGGCTTGGATATCTTAAATTTCACTTTATTTCTTGCTAATTTCAATAACACAATACTGAAAACATGGTCTTGAAAAGCTTAGTTAGGTATTATTTTAAAACCACCTAACAACAAGAAATAAAAACCTGCCATTGCAGTCGACTACTTCAATTACTGAAAATACTAAATTAAATCCGGGACGTATTGTGAATTGTTTTTGCTTCTTCCTCTTCAGATAGTTGTTAAAAGTAAAATTGTTTCTCGGCTTGGAAACAAACAAAGCGCTCTCTCTCTCTCTCTCTCTCTCTCTCTCTCTCTCTCCATGAGCTAGGTTCATTTCATATTTGTGTAATACCCTGGAAGAAATTAGGTTTCAATAAAGTCCATTTTTGTCACTGCATGTAGCAATGAATATCACACCCAGCAGGGCACAGTGGCACCTGGCTGTCCAGACCCCAGTGTAGCACAAACCATCTGGGGGTAATTACAACAAGGTATTCTTTAAGGACCAGATGGGACCAAGGAACAGAAGCCCCTACCCCTCCCAGTCATTTACAATATAATTCCTTTCAATGATATACTTAATCCTCCCACCAGCTATGCTTTTCAGCTTGCTGTTGTCACTGTTCCTTTATGTTAATTCAGAAGCAAGACTGAGAAAAAGGGGGGAGAGAGAGAGTACAAGGGGGAAAAAAGGGAGAGGGGGAGAGAGAGCTACCCATGCCTCTAGGGACCAAAAGAAATTATTCATCCCTAAATTGTTTCCACCACAGCAAGTACAGTAACAAATTTTTTTTAAAAAAGAGGACTGAAATTATCCTAAAGGAGGTCAATGCGACAGCCCTGTGTGGCACCAGCTGAGGTTTACTCAGCCACCTGTTAGCTAGAAAGCTCTGTGCACACGCTTATGATGCATTTAACCAGTTTAAAGGGTCTTTATTGACAGGCCGGCCACCTCCATTCAGCAGCCCGAGCCATAGGCCTGCTTTGTGGTCATATGTGGCACACAAGCCTTAATTCAATTACGCCGTAAGCCTATCCAATCTGCATCACTGCCCTTTCACTTTTGTGCCATTTGTCTTGTATGTTGTAAAGAATTTTATTTTGAAGAGGGAAAGGCACCCTACAACCCAGTGTCTATTTTTCATTTAGGGTTTGTGCCGCAGGTGCGCTGCCACCTTTCAACTCCCGAAATGTATTCATCTTTAAGTGATATTTTAGTGGGATGCATTATTTATTGTTTGGTGACAATGCTTTTCTGGTGTTGTTGATTTTTATTTTCTTTTAATTAGGTGGATGTTCAAACTCTCCACCGACCAACAAGGAGTCTCCAAACTTGAGGGCTAGGAATTCAAAGGAAGGAACACAAAAGGAAAAACATAAATGACAGGTGAAAATGACAATTAATAGCTTTGCTCTACCATCTTTTTTATTTAAAAAGAAAAAAAATGTATTCTCTGGAAGGAGTAAATGGCAAAATTAAAATTTTGGCTTTCTTTAAGTGTCTGACGCAGAATATAAATATCTATTTGTAAAAATGAGTCTCAATGCCACTATATTTCTTGAATAGTTAAAGTTTTTGTGATACTATTAAATAGATCAAATTTGTTCATGTAGTTTCACAGTTGGAACAGTGCATGTCATTATTAAATGTATGACACTTTCATAATAATTTTTGGACAATACAAATATAAAAATATATTTCTTAATCAGCAACTAAGTTTTTCCCTTTTTCACTGAATACAATTGTATCATGCTTGTTTAGTGTTTGGAATGTCAAATAAGTGGTCTGTATAATTTTCTGTCTAAATTAACTATTTAAAAATTACTTGGCAAAGTTATATTAACATTTTTATTCCTATGGGCAACATACTTCATTAGAGTTCCTAGAAATAATAAATGTTAAGTGGCTTTCTAAAGTGAGGAATAAAGGTAAGTGAATTCTCATTAACCAAAAGAAAGACTAAAATACTAAAATGGAAACAAGATGACTGAAAAAATAATCTCACAACTGTTTTTTGCTTTTCTGGGGATCGAACCCCAGGGCTACTTTACCATTGAGCTACAACCCTGGCCCTTTTTATTTTTTACTTTGCATCATGCTAAGTTGCTTATTCTGAGGCTGATCTAATTGCTGAGGCTGGCTTCAAACTTACACTCCTCCTGCCTCAGCCTCCCCAGCCAGTTGCTAAAATCACAGGTGTGTGTGACCACACCAGCTCTCACAGTTACTTTCTTTTCTTTCTTTCTTTTTTTATTTTTTTTAAGAGTGATAGGTTTTATTATTTCATGGAATAAACACTTTGTGCTGAATTAATAGAGCTAAGTTTTCATTCACAGATTTGGCCAAATATCTGCATAATCTGTAGTAAGAAAAAATCAATTTTCCTCAGTTTCCTCTTAGGTGGAAATCAGTGAGATCACAAAATTCCCAGGTTCCCTTCAATCTGAAACTTTTTAAACCAATTCTAATTTTGCCTTGCATGTCAAATGAGTAGCATTTTTCTATATTAAACACTTCTCCTCTCTTTATACTAAGCTGGAAAATACAAGATTAAAAAACACCTAATAAGATGATAAAAGGACAAATCTGAAGTTTAATATGCTTCTCTTTCTTCCTTTTCCTTTTCCTCTTACTCATCTGAAAAATGAGTAAGGAAATCATGCTTTTAGGGAAACTAATATTTAGGGTAAATATCAGTTTGCTATTGAAGTGCTTCATTTTCTCAAAGTGACATGGTCTAGGAAAGGATTCTAGGATTTGAAGATGCTGAATTTTAAAATATAAAGATCCTTTTAATAATCCTTTGGCAGGAATATTAGTATTTATTAGTAGTACTTTTAAAAAATCAAATTTGAATTCTTTATAAGATATATTAGTAATGAATCCACAAGATGTGGTAAGAATATTTTGGAAAGATAACTTTAACTCTTTTAAAAATTTCTTATTTTATTTATTCTAATTAGTTATATATATGACAGCAGAATGTAATTCAATTCATATTACAAATAGAGCACAGTTTTTCATGTCTCTGGTTGAACACAAAGTAGAATCACACCATTCATGTTTTCATACATGTACTTAGAATAATGATGTCTGTCTCATTCCACCATCTTTACTACCCCCATTTATCCTCTATCCCTCTCCCTCCCCTTTGCCCTATCTAAAGTTCATCTATTCTTCCCATGCCTCCCATTATGAATCAGAACCTTATATCAGAGAAGACATTCAGCATTTGGTTTTATGGGATTGGCTCACTTCACTTATTATTGTATTCTCCGACTCCATCCATTTACCTGCAAATGTCATGATTTTATTCTCTTTTAATGCTGAGTAATATTCCATTGTGTATATATACCACAATTTCTTTATTCATTCATCTACCATCTAGGTTGCTTCCACAGTTTAGCTATTATGAATTGTGCTGCTATAAACATTGATGTGGCTGTGTCCTTGTAGTATGCTGTTTTTAAGTCCTTTGGGTATAAACCAAGGAGTGGGATAGCTGGGTTAAATGGTGGTTCCATTCCCAGTTTTCCAAGGAATCTTCATACTGCTTTCCATATTGGCTGCACCACTTTGCAGTCCCATCAGCAATGTAAGAGTATGCCCTTTTCCCAACATCCTCACCAAAACTTATTGTTGTTTGTATTCTCAATAGCTGCCATTTTGACTGGAGTGAGATGAAATCTTAGAGTAGTTTGACTTGCATTTCTCTAATTGCTAGAGATATTGAACATTTTTTTCATATATTTGTTGATGGATTGTATATCATCTTCTGAGAAGTGTCTGTTCAGGTCCTTGGCTCATTTATTATTTGAATTATTTGATTTTTTGGTGTTAAGATTTTTGAGTTCTTTATATTTCCTAGAAATTAGTGCTCTATCTGATGTGAGTATGGGAAAATTTTGCTCCCATTCTGTAGACACTCCATTTACCTCATTGATTGTTTCTTTGGCAGAAAAGAAGCACTTGAGTTTGAATCCATCACATTTATTGATTCTTGATTTTAATTCTTGTGCTATAGGAGTCTTATTAAGGAAGTTGTGGCCTAATATGAGACGATAGTGATTTGGGCCTACTTTTTCTTCTGTTAGATGCAGGGTCTCTGGTTTAATTCCTAGGTCCTTGATCCACTTTGAGTTGAGTTTTGTTCATGGTGAGACATAGGGGTTTAATTTCATCTTGTTGCATATGGATTTCAAATTTTCCCAGCACTGTTTGTTCAAGAGGATATATTTTCTACGATGTATGTTTTTGACACATTTGTCTACTATAACATAACTCTATTTATTATAGTTACTTTTTAATCCCAATTTCCACACCATTCCAGACACCCAGATGGCCCTAGCTGACAGACAGAAAGAAACAATAAATTCTCATCTTCAGAGGAAAACTCCTGGGCATTCTTCTATTTGTTCTTAAAAAAGATTGTGGAATATTTCAACATATCACTCTGTAACAATCATTTTTACCAAGATAGGATTTTCTTTTAAAAATCATCAATTGCATTTAATGCATTGTCAGAAGGAAAATTAATAGCATACTAAAACAAACACTTTTTCTCTCTCCTCACTATCAATTGAAGGAAGCATTCCTTCTTGGCTCAAAAAAATAAAAAAACAAAACACCAAAAAAGAAAAAACAAAAACAACCCACACCCTTTCTCCAAATAAACAAAAACTGAACAGTTTCAGACTGGCTGGTGTGGTGGTACACACCTGTAATCCCAGTGGCTTGGGAAACTGAGGCAGGAGAATCACAGGTTCAAAGTCAGCCTCAGAAATTTAGCAAGGCTGTAAGCATCCTAGAGAGACCTTGTCTCAAAATGAAAAATAAAAAGGGCTGGGGATGTGGCTCAGTGGTTGAGTGCCCTTGGGTTCAGTTGCTGGTACTGGAAAAAAAAGTTTCAAAATACAATGACAGCTGGCCCTCCTGGTCCAACTTCTTATAACCTCCATGAGGGTTGGCTGACTGGTTATTTGTTTTTTGTTTGTTTTTGTTTTGTACTGGGAATTAAACTCAGGAGTGCTGTACCAAGAGTGCTATATGACTGAACAATATCCTCATCCCTTTTTATTTTTAATTTTGCTATATGGTCTTGCTATGTTGCCCTGGCTGTCCTTGAACTTATCATCCTCCTGCCTCAGCCTCCCTAGTAGCTGAATTACAGGTATGCATGTATGCATCACCATGCTGTCATCAGGCAACATCTAGGCATAATTTTGAATTAGCACCAAAAGGCAGCTAGTACTTAATATGCTTGTTTCTTTACACTAACATAGGAGGAAAAATTAAAACATAGTTGTCTTATTGAAGTGCTATTAATACAAAGGAGTGTGAGAGGGGATATACAGGTGGGTGGAATGGTGAATTTATTAGTTTTGGCACTCTTGAGAGAGTTTGTGGATGTATATATATCCATGTGATGCAGAAGAGGAAAAAACCAACAGATTAATTTCAGATATTAGTGGCATTTAATTATCATACTAAAAACATTGCATATTAAGACCCATTTAAGCAAAATTATTTGAAATTTGATCCCCTGATGCTTCATTGTCCAAATAAGGACATGAAACCTAGAAAACTAAGTAATTTGCCCCAAAGTCACATTCCCAATATGGGTGAAAACTGGTGTTTGAACCCAAATACACCTGGGTTCTGAGACTGTGCTGTTAATTATACACATTATACACTTATATACTTAAACCACTTTATACACTTAAACCAAAAAACACCAAATGTCCAGGGTTAAACAAACCATAGGTAATAACTGTATGGCATGTTTACTATTCTGATATATTTGAAAGTTCTCTTTCCCTTCCAATTGTATGGACCATTGGTAGAAGCAGTCATGAAATCTGGAAATTATTACTAGGTTATACCTAGGTATAGGAGGAGTAGGTGATTGTCTGTGGTTTTGAAACTTCCCAGTACATTTCTCCCACATTGTCTGAAATGCTACATAAGTAAATAAATCAGCTGCCACTTTTGAAATTAAAATACCTATTGGGGTAAGATTCTTCTTTCATTTAAGTACCCTATGCCCGGAGCAAATACAAACTCTCCATAAATATTTGAACAAATGTTTAGTGAATGAATGAACAAAATATTTAATTATATTGTTCTTTACTACTATTTTTTTTCTTCAGTACTAGGAATCAAACCCAGAGTCATGCGCATGCTGGGGAAACACTCCCACTGAGCAACATCCCCATCCCTGTTCTTTATTACCTGTAAGTGATGGGTCCATGTATGGGGTGGAGTTGATCTTAGATGTTGAAGAGCAGGGAAGACAGCAGATGGAAGACAACTGAGGAAGGGTGGTTCAATGTGGAATCCCCAAGTAGGCAACTCAGATTGTCTGAGGGAACACATGGAATCACTATGAGGGAGAACAGTGCCTGCAGGATGCTACCGTTTCAGCGGGAACAAGGGAAGACCCATATTTTTTCTTCCCTCCTTTCTTTCTTCCTCTCTTTCCATCTTTCCTTTCTCTCCCTTTCTTTCCTTCCCACCTCCTCTCCTTCTTTCCTTTCTTGCAATTTTGTGAAGGTATTCTATCTTCATTGAGGGCTATGGCAATCTCCTCACAAATTATAGGAAGCACATTATCTTCTGGTCTCAAGAACAGACTTGTCTAAGAGAGCAGGCGGCTGTGCAAGTGGGACTCTTCCTTTCTGTCCATATTGCTGTTGCTTCTTGAGTCAGAAACATTCTATCCTTTGTCTGAAGGCTTTTTCATACAGTGTCAATTTTAGGGTATTTTCCCCATATTGTTGACTCATCTGCATAGTGTCAGAGAGATGATATTACATTATAATATCAACTTATCTATGTTGCATGCTCACTATGTGCTAGGCACACCAGTAAGTACCTCACTCTTTTATCTTCTAAGAAATACAGGTTTATTGTTATGTCCATCTTACAAATAAAGAAGCTGAGGTTGAAATAACTAGCCCATGCTGACATATCTAGAAAATAGTACAGTCAACTTAAATCCAAGTAGTACCACTCCAGAATTATACTCAGGTTCACTGTGCCAGATCAGCTCTCCATAGGCTCACACATTAACCAATTAATTCATCAGAAACATCACACACTTAATATATTCTCATCATTTTGCCAAAAGCAGGAGAAAACAAAAATGAATGGGAGGATACCTTCCATAGTATAGAGGAAATAAACATCTGTCTCTACCTTTGCTGGTCTGGACATCCTTGCAGAGAATGTACTCACCTGAAACTGGAAGGATGAATTAGAGTAACAAACAAAGTGTAGGGTTGGGAAAATAGAAACCTAGACAGATGAAATTTGGCACAAAAGTAATAGGACAAAGAGCGGTCACCTCCGCCTGCCCCAGGCTTTTCCTCCAGCGGGTGTGCCCTTTCCTTGACTTCGCTGGTTGGAACAATATATCCTCAACACTCATTTAAAATCATTTCTTGAGAAAATCTTTGAGATTTTCAGAGCTCAGATGGACTTTCACCCACCTTGAATCCTGTCTAGCTCTTTTTTTAATATACTTGATGTTGTGATTATTTTAGACCTGTTTTATTCCCTGTCCAAAGAAGACTGAAGCATCAGACAGCATTTTTCTCATCACCCTTCCTGTTGACACATGCCATAATTCCCTTTCTTGGCTTTAACCCCAAGTATTCCCTCTGTCTGCTACACTTTTTCTTTTACCCAAGCTCTCTCTCTTTTTTTTTTCTTCTTGCAAGTTCTCCTTTTAAAAATCACCTTCTCCAGTGAGCCTTCTTCCTAAGACTGCATCAGATGGCCCTTAAGTTTCCCATAGCATCCACCACGTTCCACTCATCATGGGTCACACGCTGAATGATCATGGTTTAAACAAATGATCTATTTACTCCATTTAGACCATCTGCTCCGTGAGGGTAGCCTCAGTGTCTGCCTGTCATGTTCATGTAGAATGGGTATGTAATTATGTGTTCAACGAACAACTAGTTCATTCAAGTTGAATGCTTTCCTCTTCAAGGAGGGAGGCCCGGTTTGAAGGATGTGGGTGGGAGAACCATGGAAGGGTGACAGGATGGAGATGAGGTCCTCTGAAATAAAGGATACTATCAGGAATTCCACTACACCGATATTTTGTCTGTGTATCCCGCATTGTGACAGTTTTAACCCATATGTTTAAGGAGGCCAGCTAGGACCTTGACAAACAGGGTATTTCCCAGATAACTTTTAGTACCTGTCATCATCTTCAAATTGAATTTCCCATCCTTTTATTAAGGAAGTGCCTACATGACATTATCCAGGCACTGGGAGGCTAGTCACTCAGGTTTAGTACTCAAACAACTGGTTGCAATTCTCCCTAGTCAAGATATCCTGCAGAATTAAATAACTTTTAAACCTCAAAACTTGTCAACCAGCTGGTACGTAAAAGTGTCCTAATTCATGCCAGCCTGATTTTATTGTCTCTACAAAACAGAGCACTAGTTAATTTTGCCAAACTAATTTTTTCTTGTATCATTACTTCTTCAGGGGAAATACCTGTCCTTTGACCAAATTTGGGGATGTGACCCAAATCAGGATTTGAATTTTGAGAAAAGTGTCACAAAATGAAAACCTTCTAGAACTCAGTAATTATCAATAGTGGTGCCATAAAAATAGAAGTGAGACTTTGGACACATTAATTATCCTTTCTCTACCTCAGTTTTCTCATCTATTAACATGCTAGTAATAACAATAGCACCTATCTTATTCTATTGATTCTTTTGACAAGTATATTAAAGATGTTAATATGGGTAGAACATTTAGAATAGGCCCAGGATTGTAGAAAGGGCTGAATAAGTGTTGTCTGTTACAGTAGAACTGTTGGAGCTTTGAAGCTGCCCTGTTTCTGTACATTAGAAGCCGGGCTGTACAAATTTTCCTTTGGGTTTCTAGCTTACTCCAATTTCCTTCCAAAGGTAAATAATTTTTAGTTGCAATTGGCCTGAGTTGGTTTGTATTACTTGCTGCCAGAAAATCCTAAAGGTTGCTTCTCTCACACACTGTAGGCCTTTTTTCCCCAAAGTGTTTATTAGACCCCAGAGAGCAATAACCATATATTATTAATGTCTACCTCATCTAGAACACCAAGAGTGGTGCTTTGTATGTAGAAATAGTCATTTCAGTGACTGCAAGACCAACTACATGAATAATACCACTGACCTCTTTCTTCAGAGCTTAACTACAAATTTTTCTCAGCAATAAAAATCAGAACTCAGAGCATCATGAGGTCCTTCAGAACCCTACCAGCAGCTGTGACCAAATGCTGAACTTCCCAGGGAGGTGGCTAGTGCAAGGGGGAGAAAGCTTTGGTGTCCTAGGGGTCTATGCTCCAGTCCCAATCCTACCTGGGGACCTAAGGTACGTAATTGAGACTCATCTGCAAAATGGAGATGATTAAATGCATCCCACAGCGACTTAGCAATGAGAAATCAGATTATATAGCCCAGGTTAGAGGTGTCCTCAATTACTACTTATTTTTTCAAAGTGCTATTTGAAAGTGTTAGTTTATGAACAGAAGAAAAAGGAAATTAAACTTCTAATGGAAATAAGTCATTTATAGGGATATGTCACTTGACCTCCAAATGAAATGCAAATAATTCCTGCTATTTAAAGGAAAACAATAAGTAAATGGAACAGGGAAAATATAAAAGCTTTGGTTTCAGGCTCTTAAATGATGATATTTTATCATCAATGCAAAATTAGATGCACTTTCTTTTTTTCACCTTTATTATTGATTGAGCACCTAACATTTTATTTTCACATATATTGTTATCATACTTAGTAAGCAAGTTTTCTAAAAATTTCTGGAAGGTAAACTTTTGTTGAAAACCCAACTCCTGTCTGATTAGTTTTATAAAAGCATTTTGAGAGTAGGAGCATTTTGTTATAAACTATCTTTTGTCTTTTTGGCTTGTTTGCTTTTTCACTCTTTCAAAATGTTTATATTAGTTAATTAATTTAAAAATTTAAATTTGTTCTAATTAATTATACATTACAGTAGAATGCACTTTGACACATCATACATAAATGGAGTATAATTTCTCATTCTCTGGTTATACATGATGTAGAGTTACACAGGTTATATAGTCATATATGTATATAAGGTAATAATGCCCGATTCATTCCACTATCCTTCCTTACCCTGTAAGCCCTTCTCTCCCTTCATTCCCCTCTATTTACCTATTCTAAAGCAACTTTATTCTGCCAGCCCCTCCCTTGTGAATTGGCACCTGCATATCAGAGAAAACATTTGGCCTTTGATTTGGAGAGATTGGCTTATTTTGCTTATCATGATATTCTCCAGCTCCATTTCATTTTTCATTCAGCCAACATTTCATTTTTCTTTAAGGCTGAGAAATATTCCATTGTGTATATATACCATATTTTCTTTATTAATTCATCTGTA
The DNA here is from genome assembly GCF_001458135.2 of Marmota marmota marmota. NCBI lineage: Eukaryota > Metazoa > Chordata > Mammalia > Rodentia > Sciuridae > Marmota > Marmota marmota. The sequence continues at coordinate 10,907,579 of NW_025999924.1, read as the reverse complement.
TATTATCTTTAAATAATAGATATATTATAATTACATGAGAAAAATGTGGAAAGTTAAAAACAAAGACAATTATCATTACCATTAATGACTAATTAATTATAATTACTTACAATCACTATTCTAATGTATTTTATTTTTATAGATTTTTCTTTTTTCATTTCATATGAAAAATTTAAATTGACATTTTTAAAATTTAGTGCATCATAAACTCATTTTAATCTATTCTTTGCTAAGTCATTTTTCTAGCCACGGATTTTAATGTTGAATAGCTATTTGGGCTATTGATAGTGTAAGTTTGTTTTGTGGTTTTTTTCAGTCACTTTTATACGTGTGCTTGTATTTTAACTTCAATGTCTGATTTTGAAAATTTAATAATATTTAAAAGTTGTTATTGAGTATTATGACTGATAATTTGTTGGAACTTGAGTTATTCATCTGCAGGCCTAGAAACAATTCCTGAAAAATTATATTTATGTTTGTGTAATGGAATATCCTGGAGATAGGGATAGTAAAAGTGTGTCTTTGGTAATGGCAGCCATTGCAAATGCTAATAGACAAATAATCACCGTGCATGGATTTCCTATTCTTTCCCCTAGTGCCAGATTACTCCATCAGATTGAACTGGGGCAGGGAGTCTGAGGAAGGGGTAGGCTTTAGTGATTCTGTCTTGAAATTATATCATAAGTAGCTTCCAGCATTTTTTTTCCCCTGGTGTGGGGGGTACCAGAGAATGAACTCAGGGGCACTCAACCACTGAGCCACATCCCCAGCCCTGTTTTGTATTTTATTTAGAGACAGGGTCTCACTGAGTTGCTTAGCCCTCGCTTTTGCTGAGGGTGGCTTTGAACTTGTGATCCTCCTGCCTCAGCTGCTGAGCCTCTAGGATTACAGGCATGTGCTCAGCAGCTTCCAGCTTTTATTTAAAATGTTGGTTGGCATGATTTGAGGAAGAAGTTGGTAGAGACAATGGCTGCTGAAAAACCCTCACATTTCAGGGAGGATTTAGGGATGGGAACAGGGAGATGGAGACTGATCATAGAATATTCCAGGAATAGGGAAGGTAGTTTTAAAGGCCTGAAGGTAAGATCCTATGAGAGCAGGATCCTATGAGACCTGCAGGACCTCCTGGGAGCTACCATCAGAAGGCTGAGATAAGAACTGCCTGGACTACAATGTCAGTTATAGGAGAGATCTGAAGGACTTCATCCCTCTTTCATAGTTAACTTTTGGGATGGCTCAGTGCCGACTACATAATGTTTGCTCTCATTATTTACTTCGAAAGCAATTGTTGACTACTCAATAACATGCTGAGCTTACAAAAATAGGCAAATGCAAGAGTTCTGTCCTTTTAGAAATTATGAGTTGGTAAAGAAGATGGATATTAATTAATGAAATACTATACAAATAAACATGAAATTACACATGCGGTCTTCTGAATAGGTTGAAGGGAGGACTTGATCATTTCAAGGGTCAAAAAGGCTTCCTTGTGTGAGGGTCATAGCTGGTAGGGTAGTGCTTGCCTTTTATGCACAGGCCCTGGGTTTGATTTACAGCACAGGCAAAGGAAGTCTTCCTGTCACATAGATAAGTAAAAATGTGACCGAGCCATTGGGGAGAAACAGCATTCCAAATGGAATAAAGCTACCTTTGCAAAGGTCCTAGGGTGAGAATAATGAATGCTGACGACTGAAAAGGAATCATTTACCCCAGAGAGCAGAGAGAAGAATGGATTGGAAAAGTAGGATGGAACTATATTAAGAAGTTTGTCAGTATCTAAGTGCAAAAGAAAAATGAAGACTTAAACTGTGTGGCAAAATGACCAAATATGTGATTTATAAAGATGACTCTGACTATATATATAGAAAATAGATTTAAAATCTGAAAGAGTCCCAGGGTGGTGGCGCATGCCTGTAATCCTAGCAGCTTGGGAGGCTGAAGCAGGAGGAATGAGAGTTCAAAGCCAGCCTCAGCAACAGTGAGGTGCTAAGCAACTTTGTGAGACTCTGTCTCTAAATAAAATACAAAAGAGGGCTGGGATATGGCTCAGTGGTTGAGTGCCTCTGAGGTCAATCCCTGGTATCATGAAAAAAAAAAAATGAAAGTGTATCTTCTGTGGTAACCTGAGTTTAGCATCTTGGAATTGGGAGGTAAAGACGGCTGTTAAAAATTTTGATTATATGCAGAATTATTTAGAATGTAAAATCCATAAGGCCTCGTAGATTGAATATGAGAAAAAATCCATAAGACCTAGCAGATTGGATATGAGAAAAATAGGTAAGTGGTTTCTTATTCTTTGATTTTTCTTTGGCTTCTTTATCACAAGATTTATTTTTTTATTTTTTATTGTGGTAACAGGGATTAAACCCGGGCCACATCTCCAGCTCTTTCTATTTTTTATTTTGAGAGAGGGTCTTTTGATAAGTTGCTTAGGGTCTTGCTAAATTGCTGAGGCTGGCCTCCCAATTTGTGATCCTCTTGCCTCAGACTCTTGAATCTCTGGGATTACAGACATGCAACATTATGACCAGCTATCATAAGATTTTTAATATCTATTTTATATGTTGGATCTTTGAAAAATATGTAAGTTTGAAGATTTAAATATATACCTAAATAAGCATGAGGAGCATTACCACAGCATGACTAAACTAGCTATTTCAAAAATAAGAGAAGCATTTATTTTGACATAAGAATTAAATTACCATGGTCTAATGAGTCTATGTGTGAAATAAATTTTTTATTGTTATGCCTTTTCTTGATTGTAAATATGACTTTCATATTTTCTCATTTATTTTCACTAATTTTCCACTTAAGATTATGTTTATAATATGTTAGCAAGTAGCTACATTATTTTCCCTGAACTTGAACTATAGGTAGTAAATCCATAATCTATTGTTAAAAGAATAAACAGTACGGTGTTTTTTAGTCATTGAAAGAAGATGCTTCAAATTCCTTAGAAAAAGGCCTCAATCCAACTACTTGACTTAAATAAATTAGAATCTTTAAAAAAAAAATAACAAGAGCAGGTTGAGAACCAGCACTCTGACGACCCATTTAGTATTCTTTACTGAAGGAAAACTTGCCAGTTCAGTTGCGATTTAGGTTAAACTAAATCTGCCTATACTACATTGAATTGTTAAATATAATTCTTTGGAGGTAAAGGTAGATATAAAGATAAGACTCTTATTTTTATTTTAGTTTTTGTTATTTTATGACTTTTAGAAAACAATGTGTTTGAATTTCGATTAGAACAGAATAATTGAAGCATTTACATTTTGCAGTATTTACAAATTGTGTTCCTTAAAATGTCAAAGAAAATATTTAAATAGAAAATAGAAAGTATTAAAATAGAAACAATGATTTTTCTTGTTTGACTCAGATCTTAGTTCAGGTTTGTCACAAAAATTTTTGCGTATACTAAATGCAGATAGTTTGTGGACAAAAACAAGTGTTGAATGTTGGAGAGCCAGTGTACATTGAGAAAAAAAAACATACAAATACTATTTAATTACAAAATTACTTTAGAAAAAATTGACTTTGATATCTCTAGAATAGAAATATTAACACCTTTGCTTTGCGTTTAGGTGCTATCTGGCTATTACTCAAAGGTCATAATCTCACAGCGACAAATTGTACAGATTTTGAAGATGCAATTCTTCCTACTTTAGAGAAATCTCTGGATTACAACAGATTCAAATAAAGAAAAAGAAAATACAATTTAACAATCTGATTCTCATTGTTATTTTTATGTTTTTTTAGCAAAAACAACAGCAACAGCAGCTGATAATGCTGTTTGTGGCCCCAAAAGAAAATTGTTATTTGCTACAGCAAAGAAGAATTCAATGTTTTCACCAAATTTAATCCCAATATTACAGAATGTAATCTCTCTCTCTCTCTCTCGCTCCTTCTCTCTCTCGCTCTCTCTCTGTATATAGGTATATATTCAGATCTAAATTTAAAAGATTTTTTAATTGTTTCTATGTTTGTTTAAATAAACTTCAGAACCTAATGTCAACCACGAAATAGTGATCATTAATTTCAAATATTTCTGATACAACTACTGTATTTGTTCTATTGATTACAACTAAATTTGAATTGAATCACAGTAACAGAGCTAAGTCCATGGGATTTGTTACTCAGCTATAATTCTATTTTACCTCTTCCTGAGACTAGATTCTTAACAAAATTGTCATCTGAGTTATTTCAGTGGAGTTCTAACTGCTCTTGGATCTGAAGCAATTTCTTACTTAATCCATCCTATACTGCTGGATTCCTTCATCTATAATGTCATCTCCAGTCTTTTCACAGTTTTGCCCAAAAATTCTTCAAAGTTTCTGGTTGCATATTGTATCCGGAGCATTCATTAGGAGTATAAGTTAGACATAAGAGTTATAAAAAACAAAGCAAATAAATAAATAAATGTTTATTTTGTAATTTCAAAAGTATATGGAATAGAGCAGTGTGGTAAGGAAAGAATGAATAACCCTATATACCACTCCAATTCAGGACATGTTTGTAGCTGTGTATCTACCTGTCAATCCAAAAATACCAAACGGCGCTGTCCTCATTCGACTTGAAAATACTTATTGTTCTTCATGTACAACTTTGTAGGAAATTGTATTAAAAGATAAGAGAAGTATGCCTATTTAGCCTCCCTCTATAAAACTGGGATACTTACTAGAGTTACTTAATTAGTGATATTTATTTATTCATGTTAGGTGTTATGTTTTTATTTTAATGCCTTAAGTCAGTCCCCCCACTCCTCTCTTTTGTAAGTACCAGGGATTGAACTCAAGAATATTTTACCTGGATTTTGCTAAGCAATCCACCTATCTCAGCCTCTCAGGTTGCTGAAATAACAGGCATTGGCTATTGTGCCTGGTTCAAAACCGTTTATGAGTCATTGTATTATGAGTGAATAGATTATAGTTGTCATCATTCCAGGGTACTTATTATAAGCAGAGAATAATATTTTCAGTAGTAGAAAACCTACATACAGGTCACACATAAACACATACACATGCATGGGTGTACACACACCACATACATATTCAATAATCACAAGGGCAATATTAATAATAAAAAATTTTACAGACAAAATAATTTTTAATTTTAAAGAAGTGGTCATGTGATCAGTCTAGCAATTATGATCAAAGTGGTTTACAGATTGTATGTAACTTGGACCTAGAAAATGACCTCTTTAAAGAGAAACATGAACTACAGTTAGAAAATAATAAAGTAAAATAAATATGTGAACATTGCATAAAATGCTAAAATTTTTCTGCCATTTACTTTTTCCATTTCCAAAAATCATAGGTTTCCTTAGAGTGTTCTGATTTTCTACAGATAGGAATACACTTTTAATTGTCCTTCTGGATAAAGGAACCCAAATTGGACCTATGTGTTTATTCATGGAGTTCTTCCTTTGACTCTTTTGTCTGGTCATCGATTTGTTCACTCTTTGAGTAGTTAATACTGTGCTCTTGCAAGGCACTCTGCACCAGGTCAGTTAGAAAATAACACAAAAGATGGGTAAAACGGTATCCTGCCACTTTAAGTATTCCAGAAATGCAACCCAAGACCACATCTTGTTTGGCAGTAAGCTTTGATGCAGGAAGTCATAAAGCCATAAAACTGGTAATACAGAACTCAGTAGTCATAAAGTCATATTCTATATTTAGAAATACATGGACGAATTCTGTCAGAAAGTCCTGTTGCTCCAGGTCAGGTACATATATGCAAGACAACATTCAGTGATTTGCTAAGGGTGAAATGTCACTAATTTAAGTGATCAGACTGCATCTTCTGAACATGGGAGTTATTAAAAATCACAACTCTTTAAAATATGGCAACATTGACCAAAGTATTTCTCCCCCTTATAATTTAATCTGTTTCTAATAGCCATGATCCTAGTTTCACACTATTGCCTTTGTTTCTTTCCATTGTGGATGCCACAAGCCACTCCAGGGATGCCAGACTGCAGCGACACACGGAGAACGGCTGCTGACGTCTGCCCTTGGCTCTCCTTTCTTAATATGCTTTATTTGTCAGCTGATTAGGATGGTGACTTCTAGCACCTTTTCATAAACAGTTGGTAGAAAACAGTAGATGCTGCTCTGTTCACAGTCTGGAAAACCCCTGTGTCTTCAAGAGCACTCCCGGTAGAGCTACAGAAGTGCCCAAGCTGACATCGAGTGCTTTTGATGGTGACAGTGCACTTGCTGGTTTGCCCTCGTGTGTGATATTTAGAATATAAACTGAGGCAGGTTTGAACCTATCAAAACAAACACAGTATTAAAACAGAATTGGTAAAAATGTTGACAATTCTCCAAAAGAAAAAACCTCAGATATCAACTTCATTTTATTTCCACATATAAATAAGTGTTTAAAACTGCACAAAGAGAGGATACCCTTATGCATCTTTTAATAAAGCTTGTTAGTTGTCCTTTTTCTTACCTGCCTCATAAGCCTTGAGGACATCCTTTCCAGCATAGGAAAAGTGCAATCTGTATGCAAGAAAAAACTACAAAGAAGCAATAAATTATTGCTGTAATGACATGCTAATTAAAATTTTGCTTGTAACTCATGTAAGTGTTTGAAGCCCAGCAAATTTCTCTTTTCATTTGTGAAGTGTGAAGGTAAATTGCCCAGTGACAGTGGGACATCGCTAACAAGTACAAATTGAATAACATGCTATCTTGCTCTATTAGCCCTGACTAGCATGTCTGAATTAGATATTCAGCACACTCCCCATTGTAGGCCTGATTGATAAATGCTAAGGAGAATTTGTCAAAACAACAGGGGCTACACCCAGTGGGACATCAATATGCTCCATTTAGTCACCCCCACAGCACTTCCTACATAGGATTGTCACATAAAATTAAGACTAGCCGCTAACCAGCCATCAAGCTTGTAGCAGACGTCAGGCAGCCTGTGTTCTGTATGCATATTAGTCACATGCTTAACAATTTGGGCTGTCAGGACAGAAGCATGCAGTGACCTCTGGAGCAGAGGTTGAATTTTCCAACTACACCAAAACATCATGCTCAGCTGTTCAAGATTTTAGACCATTTCCTGCCAGATCTGTGCACAGATGCTGTGCCCTAAGCTATAATCTGTGGTAGCGTCCAAATGACAAATGGCACCAGGAAGATTATTGCATTATATATTAAGTACCACAAGTCTGTAAATTATAAGTAAACTACTGTTCAGACTGTCTCCTCCAGCTTTCAAGATACTTTCCCTCTCCATTCTTTTTTTAAATAAACCTAATAAATATTGGGTGAACCAGAGATCAAAGCCCAGAGTTTGAATTAGCCATCTCCATTGCTAATTAGCTGCTTGAATATCAAACAGTTTTGGACCAGCTGTAATTTAATAAGCCATGATTGAGGTTGGCCTGATTTTATTTCCCCATTGAAAATTCTTCTCAGGTGCAAGTTTATGTGATTTTAGAATTCTTGGTGATAAGTTGTTTCTGGTATTACTCTTGTAAACATAATTAGCCATAAATACAGAGTAAAAATAATAAAAATGATCACAATCTAACAGAACATTTAGTTGTATCTGTTATCTTATTTCTGTTGCATTATATTTAAGCCCTTTACATATGAGGTTATCTGTTCATAGAATAAAGTCATTGATTTGAAATAAAATGTATTCTTTGCAAAATCTCATTTTTTATTATTAACTCCTGATACATATTTAGTAACTGTAAAGTTTGTTATTCTCTATTTGATTCTACCATCGGGCATGAAAGCTAGGATAACTTTTGAAAATAAATTGCTTAAACTTTCTTTTATAAACAGTAAATTAAAACATATTTTATAAGACATTAAAGAGAATATATCAGATACTTGTTGTTTTGAAAACCATATCTCTCTTGGAACACAAGCAAAATTGTTCTAACTTCAATTTTTGAAACACTAAACACTAAACATAATTGTCTGTGTACCTGGGAATTCTTGGTTTAATTCTGAGCTCCAAAGCAGAATTATCAGAGGAACATTAGAAATATATTGTTTGTGGCACTCATATAGAATTTGGTCACAAGAAATACAATTAAAAAAAAAGCACTTTTAAAGAGTCACATAGTATTTCTCTTTCCAGGACACAAAGGTAACACATTTAACTGACTACTACTATTCTGTATTTTCCGTTATGGAAGTATGCAAGAGTCAAAACTTGTTTTTTGACACTTTCTGGACTTCTTTTATGCTAGAATTAAAAAAAAAATTGGCTTTTTGATAGATCTTAATAATATTATTGTTTATAATTACATTATGAATTTGATTATAAGATGCTACCTAGAAAATGCTAATTTCCATGAAAATAAAAGACATGACATTCCTTAGCATACATAAAAATTATTTTCAGAAAAAATACTTATTTTTGAAAAATTAATAATCAAAAAGATGTTCATAATTTTTGTCAAGCTATAGAAAGCTGAGATGGGAGGCTGACTGTATAGAACCTGAAACAAAGTTGCTGTTGTGGTTGGAGTGACCACCCTAACTCCTAAACAAGGAGTAGATGCCACCACCTTGCTGGAGATACATACAAAGGCATATGAGGCAAAGGAGGATCTATGCCGATGCTTTAGTAATAGAAACCTTCTGACATCCTCTGAACAGATATAAACGTTTTCTCTTTATATATGTGTGTGTATATATATATATATAAAATTATAAAAATATATAATATATATTTTTAAAACACACGCACACACACTATGTGTGTTTTAAATTGAGAACTATGTCAGTGACAGGGGATTTAACTAGAGGCAGCAACCAACTTTGCTTTTAAGAAATGGCCACTTTAAATTCTTTAGTAATTTTTAGTTTTAAAAATTTAGTTGATGATGAATTTTATAAATTCCCCTTTCTCTCTGTTACATCCTCCAATCTTCCAGTTTGAACAGAAAAACAAAGGACAGCAGGGTCCTTTGCCTCAGGCAATAGTCTGCTGATGGATATTGTAGCAGCTGAATTGCTCCCCATTCACATTCTAAACCCTCTCTCCTAATTGTCTTCAGTATCATCAGTGTCACTAGCTGAGACCACAGACACAATTCTACAGCCCTTAGGAGCACTATTGCCTTGGCTTTTTCTCCTGGGGCTTGCTTCTTGCCATGGTGCAATCTGTGGAGCCACTTAGCACAGGATCTTTGTTGACTGATAACAGGTACCAGATGATGCATCCAGACCTCTATGCTAGTTTTATGCCCTTCTGGCTGGTGGGCCTGCCACTGGGGTGTGTGTGCACAGATGTCAGAGAATAGAGGACGCTTCTCCTGCCATTTTCATGAAAGAGCTTCAGGTTGTTGGGAATGAACTCAATATTATGATTGCAGAAATCCGATGTCCAAGAGAAATAATGTTATCCTTGTTCTTTTTGGCACTGTGTATTATTTGTTAAACATAGCCCAGAATTCTCACTAAGCATATTTATATGTCTATATCATGGTGATACTTGAGGAAATACATGAGGTTACCGTCTGATTCCTTGATCTTTAAGTATTCTTTCCTAGCAATTTCTAAAAACAAAATTAAGGGAAAATTAATCATATTAACAAATTATAAGGATTTGGAAAAAACTGTGCCCAGTGACTATTTTATATAATAAGAATTTTTATTAATGACAATATGGTTCTTTTGGTAAAACAAAAATACAATTTTTCCCATAAATTTATATAGAATATTTTTAAATTTATATTAAATTGAAGTTCACCCACAAAAAGACATATATAAACACAACTTGAGGAAAATTGCAATAATTATGTAATTAGTACACATACATATAGATCCTAAAAAGCAAATTATATATATGTAATAAAATTAACTTCTCATATTGTATGCATATCACTCACATTTGTTTGACAATACAGGTCATGTTATAGGCATGCATGTTTTCTAAAGCTGAGCTTCAATGATTTCAGTTATTAGCTATACATTCCTTGTTAGGATTCTTTTATTAATTACTATCTTTTCCCATGTGATTATAAACTCTATGAGAGAAGGATCATATCACTTTTCTAACCACAGTGCCTGTCAAAAAATGTCTGGCTCATTTTAAGACTATCATTAAGTGTTGGTCAAATGAATTAATATATATATATATATATATATATATATATATATATATATATATATGAATAAATGAATTTGTGAATGAATAAATATATAATATTACTTGAAGAAGTTTTTAGCACTTTAAATGCAAGCACTGAACAGGAAGCCCAACATAAAATGTAGATACCCAAAATGTTGATGTGGTTCATAGAGCATGCTGTAATTGAAGTACCATGTAGCCGCCAAATCCTTAAAATTTTAAAGCAGTTCCAAGGCTTGGATTCCATCCATTTCTGAGAAAATTCTCACTTTAACTGAGCTGTTAAAACCATAGAACAAAATAAGAAAAATTTCAGTATGGCGATTCCTGAGGAGGGATTCTGATTATTCACTCTCTTTACTGTTCTTAGGGAATGTCAATTCAGTTAGAATACCTTTTAAGAATTAGGGTTTAAAAAAATTGGGTTTTTTTCAAGTATTTATCTTTTCAAAATATGAAAGAAAGCATTTCCAATAAGATAAATATAGTGAGATATTTCTACAGTAATTCTTACATTTTTAAACAGAGTGATACTGGTAATGGCTTTCCTTTCTTTCCCACCATTTAAACCAGAGTGGACAAGCTTCCATTTCTCTCTTTTCCTGGTTCTACAATGATTTGCTTTACAGACTGGATTACAAAAGTACTTTTTGCTCAAGATATCCCCTGAGAACCACTCAAGACCTTTCACTGCTGCAAATGGTAACAGATTGTGACTTTAGTGTGTTCCTGCTTAAAGCATCGAGTATTTATAAAACAAAAATGATCTCTATCCTGCAGTCCATATGGTAATGAAATAAACCATGTGAAATTATGAACTTATTTCAAAAGCTTTTTCAAAATACAGTTCATGCCAATGAAATCTGTGTGTTTATGTGTGTGAATTCTCCCCTCCAGAATACCTTTAAGTGTATGCCATGGACCATCATGGCTGTCCTCCTGTGAAATACAACACAGCTGAAAAATGCTAATTTATCTTATTCTGCATGTGACAAGAAATATTTCCAGGGTCTTAATACTTTTCTGATAATACATAATTATCGAATATTCTATTCTTGTAAGTATGAGTTTAAAATGATTTTAATCTTAAGCAAGTAAATGTTCTATATAGAAGTGATATTTTATGATATTGCCTGTATAGTATGTTTATTTTCAGTCATAACATATATTTAAAATGAAAACATATTTATTACTATCAAGTCTCTACTTACAATGCAAATATTTTCAAAAGTATTAGAAAGTGTTCCAATACATTTTACTCAAAATAAAGGTGAATTTTACTTCATACACAAATTGATTTCATATTGTAAAAAGTAGTGAAGAAGTAGCTGAGAATTTTGATTTCTGCTGTAGATACCAAATTAAATAACTCAGTTCCAAAATATAATTAAAAGTGGAATTCATATTCAATTTTATATTGATCAAATTGAGATAATTATGCTATATTCTCTTCATTTTTATTATTTGTTTTAACATCTATATGGTAAAGAAAAATCCTTATACTCTCCAAAATATCACTCTTATGTTACTATAAATAAAATAAAATCTGAGGTTTCTTTTTTTTAATTCTTCTTATAAGTTTTTTATTTTATCCAATCTTGCTACTGTCAGAATTTTGATCACATGAAAGCCTATAGTTAATTTTAGAAACTCCCTCCTTTCTAACTACTCTGGGACTTCTTAACAGTCCATTAGTTAAAAGCATTGAAGATAATTCCTTCACAGCTGCTCTCAAGCCCTTCTCTTCTGCGAATTCCAACTCTCATCACTCCATGCCAGGTCCTTGTCACTCCCCATCTAAATTCCTTTTCAGCATCTTCCTAAATGTTCCTTTTGGTTCTTGTCTCCCAATCTCAGATTACTCTGAGAACACAATATTACTTGTTTAAAAAATTGCTCATTTTATTACAAATTTCATCAGAAGTATTTTTCCTTTTTTTATTAATTAAATTTATTTTTAAGTGACACATAACACATTTATACATATTGAGGGGGTACCATGTGATGCTTCTCTCTCTCTCTCTCTCTCTCTCTCTCTATATATATATATATATATATATATATATATATATATATATATAAATTGAATAGTGTTTAAATCAAGTTAAACGTATTTGTCTCCTCAAATATTTATTTCTTTATGTTGATGGCTACTCAGTACTAGCAAGGTAATTCTGAACTGCTTTACTAGCATTCAGTGCTCTTGATCTTATTTCAACCTTTCTTTCCCTCATGATCTTCCACTTGTCAATCAAATTGGACTACTCCACTTGCGATGCTCTGAATATTGTACTCCAGTAGTCCTTCCAATACTATCATTATTTCTCACACTTACAAAGACCTTCTCAGTTCTAAACACATGGGAACCCTACCTCTCAAAGTCAGCCTTCAAAATTTCCCTAACCTTCAGTGTTCTTAGCCCTAGTGTCCTTCTTTCTAGCAATCACTTAGCACTTGTGCTACGTTTAATTTTATTATTATCATTTATAATTACATATACATGTAATTTTGTATATATATGTGTACACACACACATACACACACATACACACACACACCTTTTGGCTTTACACAGTCTTCACAAGTTTTAAAAGCTGGGTCTCCATTTTCTCTTTTTCCACAGTGTTTTGGCAAATTCCCTAAAACACTTTCAGGTAGAATGAAGAAGAGCTACTTACAAAGTTTAAAGTATTTCAAGGTAAAACAGTTTACTAGACAGAACCAAACATTTCCAAGCTCATTAGTAAAGTGATCATTTTAAGTACGTAGTAGGTACCAAATATACTTCCTTTCATATGGAGGATATTTAGCTTTAATAAAAAATAGGATAACTGAAGTTTAACCCCTAATCAAAAAATTTCTTTTTTAAAAAGCAATGCCCTCATGAAGTGTAATAGATTTTCAAGCATATGAGTTTATCAGGATGAACCTAACTACTATATATAACTATAAAGTTCTAATAAAAAAAGAAAAGAAATGCTCAAGTACATGTCTTTTATAAAAATGTTTCTAACAGAAAAGAGAAAATCATATTTGTATATATTCAAGAATTGTCAAAAAAACAAAAAGAGACCAGATGAATCTTGTATATTTTATTCAGAGGTAGTGGAGTGGCCTGCATATAATGTAGATTCAAAGTAAAAAATTGTTTTTTGGGGGGGTAGGTACTGTGGATTGAACTCAGGAGCACTCAGCCACTGAGCCACATCCCCAGCCCTATTTTGTATTTTATTTAGAGACAGGGTCTCACTGAGTTGCTTAGGGCCTTGTTTTTTGCTGAGGCTGGCTTTGAACTCATGACCCTCTTGTCTCAGCCTTTTATCTAGAAATAAAGTAAAATATAAATGACCAAGATATCACAAACTTATGGTCAGAATCTTTGCAGGTAATTCAGCTCTCTCCAATATAATAGTATTTTCAAATGCATAGCCAACATAATTTTATTATGAGTAATTATAATAAATGGCAATTTAAAATATAAATATCATATCGGCTTCTATGGGCACCACTTTGCAAGAAACTTCGTCTTCACACTTTCTACCCAAAACTCAGCTGCTGCGAGAAAGTTTGTAAACTTTTTGTATTTTCCTTGTCATTTTTTAAAAATAGTTGTATATGAACACGTGCTTTTATTTTATTTTTAATTTTTATGTGGTGCTAAGGATTGAACCCAGTGTCTCACACATGCTAAACAAGCTCTCTGCCACTGAGCTACAGCCCCAGCCCTTCCTTGTCTTTTGAAGAGTCTTAAAAATCTAAAATATGCTTCTCATTTTGCTAATCTGTGCTGAGAAATACTAAACACTTAGCAGAAAGTCATTGGAAAACTTGTTTGTATCTGCAGAAGAAAGGATGCTTGGGGATGGTCTGTCCCCTTACATGATGTGAACAAATACATTTTATAGACTTTGTTATTCTGATCACTGGGGAGTTTGACACTATTGAGTAAATAATTTTTAAATCTCCTTGATTTCTAAAATCTCCATAAGAGGCCTATGAGACCAGCTAATTAGTTTATTACCCAGTCCTCTGTTGCATAATCACAAATAAACTTGTCATCCTATTCAGCTTGCAAATGTGTGCTCCTACTACAATTTGTAGGTGTGTTCTTACCTCTAAAGGGAGGGCAATTTGTAGGTGTGTTCTTACCGCTAAAGTCAGGACAAAGAAAAAAGCAAATGAATTCTTTAATGATGAGGAATGCAAGCATCATCTTTGATTAAGAGGAACAGTAAAACATTAAAAGGTACTAAAGAAATCCCAAAATTATATTTTGAGCTTTATCAAATATATTTAAGTAGAAATATCTAATAGTTATTATTAGGTACAATATTCAATGTAGTTGAATGTGTTCTGTAAGTGCTATGTAAAACATGTAACTTACGTATATACATTTTTGTTTTAATACATGTTATAGAGATATGTGGTGTGATATATTTATCTATTATAGGTATCCAACTATCTATCTATCCAACTATCTATCTATCTATCTATCTATCTATCTATCTATCAGATAATTTCCCATCTAGGGCTGAAATAAAAACAAAGGCAATCCAAGTATTTTTAACTTGGGATCCAGAGTAACACCTTTGTTAACAGAGCTATCCTTACTTTCTGGCACATGTACTGTGCAATTTGCTTTTGAGTAAAATTTTACAAAATAAGTTGATTTTTTGTTTTGAAATTTTTCTCACCAATTTTAGGTTATTTAGCACTATCAACTTAGTTCATGCACCTGGTCACTATATTTGCTTCTGAAACACATTTTACTGTTATCAATAAAATTGATACTCTTTGAGAATAAAGTATTCATTCTTTGAAAATTGTCTCATCATCATTCTGAGTCATCAAAATAATTTCAAAAATATTTGACAACAGGTAGCATCATCACTGGAATAAATGTTTCTTTTTTCAAAGATCAATTATTCCAGCTTCCTTGGCAAAAAGAAACTTGTTTAATATAACATATCTGCCATATATGTATATGTGTGTGTTGTGTCTATGAACTCATAAAAGCAGTCAAAAACTACTTTAGTTTACAAGATTGATAACATTGCCCAATGCAATTATTTTGTTGTTTGGGGGGGAAATGCTCTAATTTTATGTTATTATTTACTAATCAGTTATTATAAAAGGTAATAGATATTGTTATAAAGTATGATGAATCCCTCAAACTACAAGTAGTATTTATTTATTTTATAATCTGTTATCTGATCTTGATAATCTGAGTGATCTAAAACATAATACAGACTAAGCTCAGTCTTATATTAGTTATATATCATTAAGATTGTTTACTTATTTGGGAAATGGATAATCTTTAGTGTTATATGGTTTTTAACTATAAGATATATTTTTAGTTTATGGTTATATAATTTTTAAACTGTATGTATATTCAATCCAGAAAGAATAAATTCAATATAAAATTCAGTAACAAAATCACATTTTCACCAATGGTGATAATAAACTGACAACAAATAGTACTTTCCATCTTTGAAGTGTGACATACTATCTGTTCAGAAAATATTTTATGATATATTTTTGTCCTGACCAGACTCTTCACACACGAATTACATATTTTTTGCCCTAAGGAAGATCTACTGTGGTGGATAGAAAAATTGAATGTAATGAGGGGATCATATCCTTAAAAGAAGTATCATTTTTGAAAAATATAGTGGAATCACACTGGTTGGCTTTTTCTGTGAATGGGTTAAAATTTACACCACCACTTTGGAGATCTGTTTAAGAGCATGTGGGTTAAACACACTGAGTCTCCATCCTAAACACAGTAAGGCAGCTACAAGTCAAACATAATGACAGTGCTGATTAATTAGATACTCCTACCCCCAGCACTTCAGAGTGATTTATGAAGACACATCTCTAGTCTGATCCATTGTGCTGACTGGATTAATGGAGTGAGCTAGAAAAATTCACTGGCAACAGTATCTGGCAGCGCAGCAAAACATTAACCCTTGGAGTTTTCTTATCTATCCTATTGACAGAATATTAATTATGACAAAACATTCTTGTCTCACCTAATTATCTTTTGATAGCTTGGTTTACATTTGATAAATAAATACAGATGTATATATTGTGTTGAATATTTGGATATATTGAAATTCTGTGCATTAGAAAGAAATTGGTTATAAACACTTAAGAATAACACAGTTAGATTAAACCATGTATCCATTATGGAAAGGAAGCTAGGTCAGCATATCTTTTCCCTCTTAACCATAGGCTTAGAAACATAGACTTCTTACAGAATAAAGAGAAGATAAAAATTCTTTTGTAAACAAAAATATTCCCACCACATTAAGTAATTATCATTGTGGAGGTTGCCTTGTGGTGTTGAATTCTGCAATAAATAGCAACTCTTCTTGGGGAGAAAAAAATACATCATTGACATATAAGTAATTAAATTAGAAGTATTCTGAAGTGTGCTTAATCAGAAATGAGCATATTAGCACATAAATTACTG
The DNA here is from genome assembly GCF_001458135.2 of Marmota marmota marmota. NCBI lineage: Eukaryota > Metazoa > Chordata > Mammalia > Rodentia > Sciuridae > Marmota > Marmota marmota. The sequence goes on along the minus strand of NW_025999924.1, from coordinate 10,890,997 downwards.
CTAGTGTATATAAATGAAGTATCATATATTATCTGAATCTCAAAATTAAAAATCTTCAAGGGGTTATTTCTGCACAGTTTTTAATGCTATGTAAAAATTGAAATTGAACCTTCCCTAAAGTATCAAGAACAAATATGAGCTATATCGTATAAGTTCACCTCTAATTATTGTTTGCGATGTTTGATCCTTTCCAGTTACATTTTCTAAGTGTGCTATGTTAAACATGAAAATACAGCTTGTAAGTAGACTTGGCTTAACGGTCTAAATACGTAAAAATACATATTTCATTTAGGAACAAAAGATGAAACCAAGTACCATAAAATCTGCCTATATTAACATAGAGTATGGTAAAATTAACATAAGAACAGTTGCAAAAATTCTGATAATCCAAAGTATGGCTCTTAAATTTCTGTGACTTAAGTTTCATATTTAGAGGAATTAACTTTTCTTCATTTTAATGATGGTACAAAAGAAAGGAAATGCAAAACTGACTAAGTCTAAGTTCATAAATTTTTATTGCTCAAGCCATGAGCAAATGGAAATTTAATATCAGTCTTTAATGCCCCTAGGTATACCATGCCTCATGAAACCAATATGTCAGATCAAAGCTGCTGTCTTACATTTGCCAAGTTGGAACTTCTGGCTGTTCTTCTAAGAAAGCCCTAATTCATTGGTTCTCCACTAGGACAATCATGTTTCCCACAGGCACATTTTCCAATATCAAAAAACATTGTCTATTGTCCAAAGTAGGAACATGCTACTGGCTACTAGTGTGTAGAACCCAGAGATGCTGATAAACATCCTGTAATGCACAAATTAGCCCTTCCATAGTTGAATTATCCAGGTCCAAACACAGGTTGGGAAACCCTGTATTAGGTAAATCATATTTAAATAATTTAATCTGAAATTTTCAGATGAATTTACAAAGGTTCTCTATAAGTAAAAGTTAAAGCTTGCTGATAAGTTATTATAAAAGACAGCATAGCTTCTTAGGAATGCAAGAATACCCTGAATACTGGAGAAGGGAGTGTGAAAATCATTAACACACATCATTAAAATAGACTCAAGTCGCTAAGAGACCATGAAAATGAAGAGAATAGTTAATTAAGTTTATTAATAAGATTTCAGATGCAGAACTTTTGAATTTGAGTATTATCTGTGACCATATTATTGTCTAAAGACATTGAGTATCAGAAAAAATAATTTTTCTGTCATTCAATAATTCTGAGATGATTGAAAGACAACTTAGTAAGCACTCTTGTTTAAAATATTATAAAACATATAATATTATAAATATAAAAATATAATATCACATTAGTAGGGTAACATGACCAAAGTTAACAAAATCACATGCATAAGACAAAAATGTTTCAACTTGTTTTCTAGATAAAATATTTTAAAGTCAAATTTCTAATCTTTTATGTCACACATAGGTTCTGTTTAGTAGCACATAAATTTCAAGAAAGGGATTTCTCCCAATCACTACAGATCACTAATTTTAGAAGTTTATATAGCTCTAACCTTCAAGTTTTTCAATTTCAACAAGAAAATATTATTATCATCAGCCTTTGCAAATGGGTGCTCTGTTGGGAAGACTCTTTCATATTTCAAATCTATCAAAATTTCTCCAAATTCAAATTTAATCGCAATCTAGCCAAATCAAATCAAGTCAAATCCCAGTTAATTTCAACTCACATATTTTTATTTTAGAACTCAGAGAATTTAAGATTTGCAACATTCATTTGGCACTTAATGACATAATGCTACAGTACCTTTTTTTTTTTTTTTTAACTCCTGTTCATTTAATCCTCTGCTCAGTGTGCCCAACCTCCACCCTGGTATTAGATCTAGCAGCATTCTGCCAGAAATAAATCCCCAACCCTCTTTTTCTTTTTTAAAAATATTTTATTTGTTCCACTTAGTCATACATGACAGCAGAATGCATTTCAATTCATCATACACAAATGCATTTCAATTCTCTGGTTGTACACAGTGCAGAAACGCATCATTCATGCAATCATACACGTACCTAGGGTAATGATGTCCATCTCATTCTACCGTCTTTCCTATCCTCATAACACCTCCCCACCCTCCCCTTTGCCTAATACA
>NW_025999924.1:10875832-10888863 GCF_001458135.2 Marmota marmota marmota | reverse complement strand
AATACAAAGTCCCCCCCACTCTTCCCATGCCCCACCCCCCCATCATAAATCAGCATCCACTAATCAGAGAAAACATTTAACCTTTAGTTTTTCGGGATTGGCTTACTTTGATTACTTTGATTATTCTAAACTCCATCCATTTACCTGAAAATGTCATAATTTTATTCTCTTTTAATGCTGAGTAATATTCCATTGTGTATATATACCACACTTTCTTTATACATTAATCTATTGATGCACATCTATGTTGGTTCCACAGTTTAGCTATTGTGAATTCAGCTGCTATAAACATTGGTATGGTTATGTTACTATAGTATGATGATTTTAAGTCCTTTGGATATAGACCAAGGAATGGGATAGCTGGGTCAAATTGTGATTCCATTCTAAGTTTTCTGAGGAATCTCCACACTGCTTTCCAAAGTGGTTGCACCAATTTGCAGTCCCACCAGCAATGTATGAGTGTATCTTTTCCCCCACATCCTCTCCAACACACATTATTGCTTGTATTCTTCTTGATAACTGCCATTCTGACTGGAGTGAGATGAAATCTTAGAGTAGTTTTGATTTGCATTTTTCTAAGTACTAAAGATGTTGAACATTTTTTTCATATATTTGTTGATCACTTCTTCTGCGAAGTGTCTGTTCAGTTCCTTAGCCCATTTATTGATTGAGGTTTTTTTTTTTTGTATTAAGTTTTTTGAGTTATTCATATATCCTGGAGATTAGAGCTCTATCTGTTGTACATGTGGTAAAGATTTGCTCCTATGATGTAGGCTCTCTCTTCACCTCAATGATTGTCTCTTTTGCTGAGAAGAAGCTTTTTAACTGGAAATCATCCCATTTACTGATTCTTGATTTTACTTCTTGGGCTTTAGGACTCTTGTTAATGAAGTCAGGGCCTAATCTGACATGATGGAGATTTGGGCCTATTTTTTCTTCTATTAGGTGCAGGGTCTCTGGTCTAATTCCTAGGTCCTAGGTACACTTTGAGTTGAGTTTTCATTTTTATTTTGAGACAGGATCTTGACCATAAATTGCTAAGACTGGACTTGAACTTGCAACCTGCATGCTTTGGCTTTCCAAGTGGCTGGGATTATGGAAGTGTACCAACATGCTCGGTTTATCCATTTAATTTTTTATCTTCCCAGTTAGATTATAAACACCAGGAGGGCAAACACCATACCACAGATATCTCTTCTAATGAAAAACATGTAGTAAATATTAGAGGAAGGAGAGGAGGAAAAGAGGGAGGGAGGCAAGAAGGGAAAAAATGTAAGAAGAGGAAGAAGAGGGAGGAAGTGGAAAGAAAGAAGGGACATAGACAAAGAAGAAAAAGTTCTTTATATTTCTCTTTTTGTGCTAGTGAGGCAAAATGCTTTCCTAATTCTTAAAAGGGAAGTATTTTTAATTGGCACTAACACTCCCTCAAAAATTCTGTATTTCTCCAAACTAGAACCCCAAACTTTAAGCCTATGTGATAACTTGAGGTTCCTCTTGTTCTCTTGCTTGGGATCAGTACTCCTCAGCTCCACTGGAAGTGCAAATACAATTTCTAAATGAGGAATAGAAGGAGAGAAAAGGTTAACTTGAAAAAGAGGAAAATTTAAATATTTATTTGGAAACATTATTAGAAACTTCAACTTATTTAGAAAAAATACATTAAAAAAACACGGAAAATAAATTCTCAGAGGACATTTCTTAAACAGAGCTAAGCAAATTATTTCCCATTCTAAACCCTTCAATATCTTCCTAGTTCACAGAAGATGAATTCTGATTCTTATAGGCACAAGCAGTCCTTTCCATTTCTTTAATTTCTTCCCTATTTTAGTTCTTAATTCAAACTCTGACTTTGAGCCAAACCAAATTTATTTCCCTTTTCAAAATTCTTCATGGTATCACTTTCTGTTGTTTGTATATGCCCTTTAACCCAGTTCCTGAGCCCCTTAACCCCCAACACAATAAAGTGTACACACACACACACACACACACACACATTTGCTCTCTGCTTCTGACTTCATATCCAAACTTAGGTGTCAGTTGCTGCAAAATTTCTTCCCAAGATCATGTAGCACTCAGGGCAGGTGTCATTTTTGTGTTCCTCTGCATCCAGCTTCTCTTGCCACACAGGAGTGAGAGCCACTAGAAAAGTTCTGTGAAGGCCTTTTGACTCTATTACTTTTCTGATGTTCCTAGTATCCAGCAGTGAACCAGGAATCTGATTTATTTTTCAATAAATATTTGTTAAACTGAACTAAAACAAAAATCAAATGGGGTAAAATTAAATCCATTTAAAAGTACTGCTGGAGCTATACAGATTTTTTTTGTGTGATCAAAAAGAGACTTGAGCTTTTGAAGTTTGATAAGTACCTATGTTCAAATGTCCCTAACTTTTAAATATATTTCCTCTCTAACAAAATTCACTTTGTATTGTACCTTGCTACTTTTACTTATAAGAATTGGTATACAGGGCAGGGGCTGTAGCTCAGTGGCAGAGCGCTTGCCTAGCATGTGTGAAGAACTGGGTTTGATCATTAGCACTGCATAGAAATAAACAAATAAAGGCATGCTGTCCATCTACAATTACAAAAAAAAAAAAGAATTAGTTTACAATAGAAGTTAAAAATCCTATTGCCCCAGGATTTTTATATCTATTAATAGCTCAACTTTTTTCAATCCTAAGGTCTTATTTTTTTAAATATTAGTCTCCAAGGAATGAAATCTATCATTTTACAGTATGTTTATGTAAGAATATACCACAATGAATTCTGCTTGTGTATAATTATAATGCACTAAATAATGATAATATTAGTAATCATAAGAAAAGGGAGATCAGTTGAGTAAAACAAATAAAATAGGGAGAGGGAGGTAGTAGGAATAAGGAAAAAGAAGGTATTAGGGAATAAGATTGATCAAATGATGTGCATTATGAAGTGGCGTAATGAATCCCATTATGTATAATTATGATGCACCAATAAAAAAAATAACTGTATTGTAAGAAACAAATTAGTGTCCACTAGTAAAAAATACTTTAAGTTAATATATAGTTTTTTGGGGTACTGAATACTTACTCATAGCATTTTTTATCAAAATATGCGCTCTCTCTCTCTCTCTCTCTCTCTCTCTCTCTCTCTCTCTTTCTCTCTCCCAGGAATTGAGTACCAGGGGCACTCAACCACTGAGCCACATCTCTAGCCCTATTTTATATTTTGTTTAGAGACGGGGTCTCACTGAGTTGCTTTAGTGCCTCACTTTAAAACTTCTTTTCTCTTAAGAAAATTCCTCATTTTCTTTCTGAAAACTGAATTAATAATCATTGGTGGAAATTTTGCAAAACAGAGAAATAGAAGAAAGAAAATTATAATTACAAAATTTAAAGATGACCCCTAATAATGTTTTTTTAATTCACTTCCCCTTTAATTTCTAGACCTCTGATTTTACCCAGTTAAGAGCATAATGGGAAAATAAATTATATCCTGCATTTAAATAAAAAAGTAATTTTATATCATAAGAATGGCTCCATGACATTTTATCTTCATCTTTGTATGTTAATTTTAAGCTCTGTATAAACAAATAAAATAAATAAAATATGTGAGAACACCATGATTTTCCTCTTCATTTCCCTATTAGAGGCCATTTAGCTTTTCTTTGCTGTCATGGTTGTTTCTGCTTTCAGGAAACAGAGGCCAGAGGACTTACATGCCTCTGTCCTAGGGTGAGTTTCTTTGTTTCTTCCTTGTTTGGGTAAGGTGGCATATAGCAGTTGCTTCAATGCAATGACACTGTTTAGGGAAATGTCTTATAAATGTGTGAATAATGTAATTGGGAATTTGGGGGAAGAACCATGTCTTTTTCTGCTTTACACATTGCAGACAAATACAGTCATGACTCAGGGAATGAAAATGAGTCACTTAATTTGCTTAAAGTACTTCTCAGACTCAGTGAAACATAAGCCTAAAATTGCTGGCAGGTAAAGATGTTGCAGCTCTTTATATATAAAAGGAGTAGGAGTGCTTTCGGCACTGCTTGCCTGAGAATCGATCATTCCAGAAGCATAAAAGATATAATGACTGCATAGCAGTACCTTGGTATGGCAATAATACCAATAACAATGTTAAACTGAATAGGTTTTAAAGTTCCAAAGGTGTGCAGACATCAGGACAGGTTTTCCCACAACCTGGTGATTTATAGGAAAACCCATTAAAGTGTCTACACAATGAACTTCTCTAGATGGACATATTCTTGGCATAAAGGTCAGCAACCTGCCTGTTAAGAAAAGTCATTTATGCCAACAATTTGCTTCTAGTATTGATGAGAAAAAAAAAAAGTCAAATAACTGGATTAAATGGCTTTTGCAGTTTGGCCTCCCAGGACAGGATAAAAAAGAAATCCAAGTGCTCTAAGTGCTCAATTATAAAGTGCTTGGACAATGAAACACACTTCCTCAGTCCTAGATATTCCATTCCCATTAAAAGATGAAATTAATACTTTCCATATTGATAACTTTATTAAGATTTTCTGTTTTAGAGATAATGCCTCTTTTCTATGAAAATAATTCACAGAAACGTAAGAACCCTAACTTCACTCATTAATTCATAATAAAAATTCAAGGACTTTGTCTTTTTATTTTAAAAAGCGATGAAAATAATAGGAAGAAGTTTGGTTCTGAATTTAATCCTGGGGATTTTACTCTCCTTGGCATGGGTGGAAAGATGTCTGAGTAGAGTCAGGATATAATGGAGCAGGAGGGAAAAGTTAGGCTAATAGGAATGCAGAATGGGAGGGGACACATGAAGGAGGAGTTCTAACACCAGCTCTGGTCCCTATTATAAGTGTCCCAGAGGATGGCTCCCATGTGGAAGAGCTGGGAGTTGCTGCAGACTAAGTGACTGTTGACTGCAGTTTCCATAGCAGATGGTCAAAGAGGCAGGTGGATTTCTGAGAGGGTGCTTCTGGGCCTTTCCCCACATTCTCTGTGTACCTGGGATCACAGATGGCAACACCAGCTGGCAAATAAAAAAGATGAAGTTATGTGTTTTATTTAAATACTGTCATAAATTATGGAGAGCAAAGTCCACCTTATACGTATAAAATTAGTTCTCAAAAATTGCATGTATCACTTAGCTGTGATGTATTTATTGAACTCTGGTATAGATCATATTTTTAATTCAATTTTTTTTTGGAAATTATAATTCTCCATATTGCTTATGTGGAGCATGCATGTTTCTGAATAACCTGATTTTTAACTTGAGCATCACAAAGAATGTGAACACAATTTCTAAAAGCAAAAGAAACAAAATTTAATTTTGTGCTTACATTCTCTATATGTTCAGTGTGAACTGAAAAATCTTATTATTAGAAATTTGGAGGACAATTGCTTTCTAACTACTAATTCTCAAATAATTGAATTATTGCTGCCTATGTATTACTATAAGTATTTATATACTTAATGTTCTTCTGTATGCATTTAAATTGTTTTAAATACTTACTATTTTATAGTGTCTTAAGTATGTATGTGTGAATGCATATAGACACAATAGAAAGGCTATCCCAAAATATAATTTTATTTCAAATAACATTTATTGATCTTTTTTGAAGTCTGCTTTAAAAAAATGTGTGTCTAAGCAAAAAAAAAATGCTTTCAAGTGGTTTACATTTTGGTTGAGAGGGAAAAAAAGAATAAAGGATCTAACCAAAAGATTGTTATAGAAAAGCATAACAAAGGAAAATAGATATAGAATAAAATGAAAGTTACTTAAAATAATGAGGACTCTATGATCATGTATAACTAAAAAGAAAATAAGAGTAAAAAAATAATGAGTGTAGCTGAATTGAGTTGCTTGTAATTAATACTGAATTTCAGAGAAGAAAAAACTATTTCTTGTTCTTGCTTTCCTTAAGGTAGAAATCTAGAGTTTATAACCCCAAATTACATAGGAACAATTAACTGCATTTTGAAGTCAAAATAAGAATACTATAAAGTGATTCCATACTTTATGTCAACATAAACTGTGCTCTGTGTGTACCTGAAAACTTTCTGTTATAAACAAAAATTTGAAAGGAGGTGTGTGGTGGGAGCTGGGGTTGTAGCTCAGTGGTAAAGTGCTCCTGGCTTAAATCTCCATTATTTAAATAAACAAACAAACAAATAAGTACTGTATGCATTTGAGTGCAAAGAGGTAAAATGATTTTGTTTTCTTGGAATATTTGGTAATGTCTGGACACATTTCTGATTGTCATAACTGAAATTCACCCATAGAGGCTAGGGACAAAGAGGCTAGGGGTGCTAATGCACAAGACAGAGCCCCTACAACAAGAATTAGCCATCCCAAAATATCAAGGTGCCAAGGCCTTGAGACCCAGTTTTATCCTTTTATAAGCTGCCAAATGCCCAAGGGAAAGATTGCCTAAAAAGTTCAGAATAAAAGTGAGTTGTCTCTTCTGTCACCACAGCTGTACTTTAGATGAAGCTACATTGCTTTTTAAAAAGTTTACAAAACCCTGTTCAATTTACCTGCACTATTTCAATTCATTTTGGAAAACTCCTTCAAAATGGTCCTTCAATCCAATCAGGTGGATTTCCTCGCTGTGTTACAAGTATGGCAAGTTTGTATTTAAAGCCATCACATCATTTCTGTTGATCTTTTACCCTCCAACAATTTCTTTCCTCTTATACTCTTCTTTCTTTGGATATTTTATAACCTCTGATAGTTGGGTCAAATGCCTAAAAAATCAGAATTGTTTAGCAGATATTATCTCTGATATGTAATTTAACAGTCATTGACGGTTGCCTTGTGCTGGTCCATGTCTGTTTCTATCTAGATGATATATTCTTGTGGGTAAGAACCAGGCATCATTCGTTCTTGATCTGTGTGTTTCATTGGATGTCTTCTATATGGACCCACATATATATAGTAAGCATTCATTAAGTTCTTATTACTTTATTCATTTATTCCTTTAGAATGATAGAGAAGCCAAGAGGGAAGAAAGGTTAGGAGGAAAAGGATAAAAGTAAGTGAAGAATAGACCCTGTCAGAAGTCAAATTTTTTTTTAGCAATCTTTATTCATGCACATTTCATCTGTCACAATTGAATCCAATTAACTTGTGTTTTTCCCCTTCACTACCTGTTATCTATAGTTGGTGAAGGAAGTTAATATTTTCTAAGAGATACCAGCTGAAGAAGAAACTATCACTCTTATGTATGCTATGTACCTGGGGTTACCTGAGTTTGAATCTGGATCACCCACTTATTAACTGTGATATTGGGGAAGTTTTCTGGCTCAGAGTCTTTTATCAGTTACATAGGAATATGAAGAGCAACCAGTTGAGATGCTTGTACAACAACTAAATGAGATAACTGAAGCAAGGGGCTTAGAATGGGCCCTGGCAAAGAACTGGGGCTCAGCAATGTTAGAGCCTCGTTACTAAAAACACAGCTTAATCCTGTGATCCCTCAAGATCTTATCTGTTAACATGACCTTAGATCCACGATCTTCAAATCATCTTTGCATTTCAAACACATGTTATAATGTTTTTTAAATGAAATTATTTCATTTCTCAATTACACAAGAAGTCACATTTTACTGTTTATTGTGCTTCCCATTGGGTAGATTCACACAGTTTTAAAAAGTACATTACATTTCTTAATCTATCTAACCTCAAAAAAAATCTAACATAAAGATTAAAAATGTTCTTAATCTTACATACTATAAATCTGCTTTTGTGTGTTCGTAAACACTGGGTTCATGGTGAAATAAATTAGCGCTGTAAAGTACACATATGTCAACAATTACTGAGTGCAGTAATTTAAAGCCGGATTCACTAAACTTTCCTTTGGCCAATGGGCACTGTTGCACAAGAAATGTGATTTAGGGAGCAAAAAAGACAGAAGTATAAATGTTAAACTGGCTCCATCTTTCATATTCCAAAGTGCTATGGCTTTCTGAGTATTATTTCCTACACTTATGGCATACCCAATTACTTCCCTCCCACCAACATTTATTAAGGTCACCATTTCCCTTGGATTAGTTCTGATTTATAAATAAGCATGCTTGTTGAAAGCAAAGCAGAAATGTGATTAATGTAAGGTAAGGAAAAATGTGTAGGTTTTAGTTCATCAAAACTTGTAATAGGCGTTGGTGAGAAAAACTCCCCTACACAATAAATGGCAAAGTGTTTAGGCTTTACCTCTTGATTTAGAAGAGCAATTAATTCAGAACCCGTTCTCCAGTTTTAAAATATAAAACTTTAATTAGCAATACTGACTTCCAGGGAAGTAACATGAAACTTCTCAACATGACCGAAATATCCTACTTCCTAATATTTCACCTGGATTATTTTTTTTTTTAATTTATGGGAACTATTTTAAAAGCATGACTCTAAGAGAAAGCATTTATACTTTAGAGAAAAATAGCACACGCTCATTTCTTCATATTATAAAAAGGAGGAGAGGACATCGCTACATTCTAGGCTAGGAGCTACTTGAAACAAGCAATAGGCCTTGGTCAGCATCTTACCTAATGGATTCTTTATAGTCACGTTCTCTCCTCACCACAGAATAAACAAGCAGATAAACACAACAACAGCACCAAAATCCCCCAAAATAAAAGGGTTAGAAGCATGTGGAATTTGTTTAGTTCTTTACTTCCAAGGAAATTGGAGAGTCTAGTGAGTACTCAAAGCAGACCAGCAAATATATATTAATCATGCCTGCTCTTAATAAATATAAGCAATTGCAGTGCCTTCTTTATTTTCAATCCTTCTCTACCCCTCATCTATGCAGTATATTTCCCATGGAAATGCTGGTTTAATTTCCTTCTTTCTTCTGCCTCTAAGTGCTCAATTTTCTCATGGCTTATTGCTTTGTGTGATCTTGAATACGTTGCTTTGCCTGATTCTGTTTCCTCATTAGCAAAATATCTTAGAAGTGTTTAATGAGATAATGTGTGTGCACATAATAGGGGCTAAGTAAATGTGAGCTTAACGTGAATCTGAAATACTTCTGTCTTAAGAAGCATTTTACTCTGGATCATCACTAATTCAATTAGGTGGAAATCCAATAGAATGACTAAAATATATTGAGTTGTATTATAATGACCTCTTACAGATTTTCCAATACTAATGATCTTGATGCTGTCGGCAGATTAATTTTTCTGAACAGTGTTGTGAAGGGTGTCACTCTACTGTGTAACATAACAACCTTCTGTGGTTTGAAATTGCTCTGGAAATGGTGAAAAACTCATCAATAGTATTCAGACCCTTCCATGATATAACCTAGCTTCTCCAACCACTGATCTCTACAGCATCCAATTCTTATGTCAAATTGAACCATAGATTGCTTTATCTTACCTTATATTCTTCCCTTTCTGGCAGACGGACCTTTTGAAATTCTACTGAAGCAATTTCTCAATAACTGCTTGACAAATTTAATAATTAAAATTCAAAATAAGATGTTCTCTAAGTATTTAAATGTTATATTCCCTAAATATTTATGATCAGTTGACTCTGAGGTAAAATAAAAATCAGGTTGGTATAAAAATAATCCAGACTTTTCTTTTAGATTGATTGAAAGTTTAACTTTTCGACCAGTTGAGCCTATGTCAAAATGACACAGCAAGTTATTAATGTGTCACTTCACACTTTTGTAGAACTGTTTTAGAGCCCATTTACTGCTATCAATACATAAAATATGGAAATGGAGTAGGGCATTTTTCACTGAAAATTGGGACATTGTTGGAGTGTATACACACACACACAACACATCTAAGCAAGCTGATAATTTCATTAATGCCACTTGAAAATATGCTTCTTCCCAAATTTGGATGCTGAAATAAATAAAGTAAATGAAGAGAGGAGTACATTAAAAAATAGAAAATTAGATTGACAAGGCAAGAAGTCTTCTGTGAAGGACATATCTGGAATGTTGCATGGATGTGCAATGAAATGAATTCCTCATAGACAGCAAAAATTGAAAATTGAGTTTAAACTGAAAAATAAACCAAAAAATACCACTCAGAATAATTTTCAGAAAGGAATTCCAGCATATTCCAAGAATCTTGCATGTGTATGGCAGTCTGATCAGATTTAATATTGCTATTTAGACAAAGTCAATCCAACTCTTTCTTATAAAGCTGCTTTATTTTTGGCAAGTCTCTTTAATATAAAATTCTGAGTACATTTCTTGAAGGAACAAGTGAGCACATGAGCAACAACTCAGCATTCTGGGCAGCAGTGATTTGATAACGTAACTCAAGATTATTTGTGATTAGAGCTAAAAATTTCTCCTATTATTTTCAAGGGCTGGATTTGTTCATCCAATCTCTCTCAAGTGCCAGATATGATGTTAAGTACTGGGGATAAAAATGAACAAGGTGAATTCCTTGACTTAAGGAGTTCATAGTCAACCAAAAAAGAAAATGCAAAGTTTAAGGTTTGCAAGTGAATTTTCTGAGGAAGCAATCAAAATAGAAGCTTTCTTTCAGTTCAGAAGGTAGATAAAGGGGATTTTTGCTTGAGGAAAATATGAAGCATTTTAACTGGGTCACTGAAGCATTTCAACCAAGATGTACAAAAGCTAACGTTACCTTTTTGGTTGCAGGTTTTAATTTTTTCCCCAAATGCAGAATTTGGCCAGTTGAATGATTATAACTTTAAGAATATTATGTCTGATTCCCTGCCAGTGGATGGTTAGAACAAATATGTAGAAATTGTTATTTCTAGTTCCTGTTCTTGATTACTCATTCACACAGAAAAATATCAGTTCTGAATTTTAGAAGCATCATTCCCCATTTTAACATAGTATGTGAAACCAGTGATCTAAGGTTGCTATAAATGAAAAATTTTCACTCATTTTTATATTGAAGATTATCTTTTATCAGAAATTTTCTTATGAAAACACACTTCAGGTTGGAAAGAACTATTACCTCTGAGAGATTTAAGGGGATAAAAGGAAAGCAGACCTCAGTTATTATTTTACCTAGTTCTATTTTACATAACAATTCTATACATTTTTGTAATTAAAAACATTAGGAATTATAAATAACACAAAAGGGCATGAACATTTATTGGTTTGAAACTACACCCAGAAAATGGAATCAACCAAAAAGGCTAATGATACTAATTCCTTTCATTTGGAAACAAAATGGCCATGGTGCCTTGGCAAATACAGCGAGGTGACATTGGAACTAATAGTCAAACAACAGATGGTATAGAAGAAATTGTTGCATATGGTCCACACAGCCAACCAATAAAACTCCCATGAGAATAATCAAGAGAATGACTACATTTACCTGTTTTCCCAATGTTTGCATGTATAGAAACCCTTCAGGAATGCATATGAGAATGCTTAAGGAGTTATGAGAGAAGAAGAATGTGTAATGCCAACTTTGCATCTGTTAACTATTTTCCTCAGACTCACAGCAGTAAGTCATTGTACCTACATATGTAATACAGCACCGTTCATTCATAATACAGAATGGATCTGTAGGAATTTAATATTGATACTTCCTCTTGGTAAAGAATATTATCGAAGTCTTGTGCAATCAAAATATTTAAGCTGGTAATTGAAAAATAAAACAGGTTATATGCATTATAATTACTAATTAGAGAAAAAATGAAAATAATATAAAGCCTACATTTTCATTTGTCTTTCAAAACATTCTCCACTGTGTACCATAGAACTAGCTTAAATGTTGAAGTTGGAGGTCAATGTCCAGGAATGTGGAAGATACGGTTAGGAGTTGACTCTTTCCCACACTTGGCTCTATGTTGGTCTTTCAGATAAAAGCTACTTCTCTGAAATTTCTCTACAAGTAATTAAATAGTTATTGAGCAGCTACAGGTGTAAATCATCCTACTGAGTTGTTGGGAAGTACATGCACAAGTATTCATTGCCACCTAGGAACTTGCAGACACTATGCTATATTTACCAGCCTATCTCAGAATTGAATCTCCAAGTCTTTCTTTGGAGATTCATTCTTCTCTCTCTCTCTCTCAATGAGCACCAAATCACATTTTTTGACATTTGACCTTAGCATTCTTCTTTTCCACCTGTTTTGCTAATTCTCTATGAACTAGTGCTCCTCCTTCAACATTTTCTCTTAATGATACAGTTTTAGTTACAGGCACCTCATCTTTTTTGCCTTTTTAATTTTTTAAAATTATTTATACATGACAGTAGAATGCAATTTGATACACATATATATAAAATGAACCATAATTTCTCATTCTTCTGGCTATACACACCAGTTGCATAGTTATATATGTACATAGGGTAATAATGTCTGATTCATTCTACTATTCTACCTACCCCCATAAACCCTCCCCTCCTTTCACTCCCCTCTACCTAATTTAAAGTAACTCTATTCTTCCCTAACCCCATCCCCATTGTGAATTAGCATCTGCATATCAGAGAAAACTTTAGGCCTTTGGTTCTTTGGGATTGGCTTATTTACCTTAGCATGATATTCTCCAGCTGCATCCATTTACCAGCAAATACCATCATTTCATCCTTCTTTAAGACTGAGTAATATTCATCATGTATATATACAACTTTTTTTTATCCATTTATCTGTTGAAAGGCACCTAGGTTGTTTCCATAGTTTAGCTATTGTGAGTTGAGTAGCTATAAACATTGATGTGGCTGCATCACTATAGTTTACTGATTTTAAGTCCTTTGTGTATAAACCAAGAAGTGTGGATTGCTAGGACAAATGGTGGTTCCATTTCAAGTTTTCCGAGGTTTCTTCATACCACTTTCCATAGTGATTGTATCAGTTTGCATTCCCACCAGCAATGTATGACTGTACATTTCCCCCACATCCTTGCCAACATTTATTGTTGTTTATGTTCTTAATAATTGCCATTCTGACTGGGGTGAGATGAAATCTTGGAGTAATTTTGATTTGCATTTCTCTAATTGCTAAATATGTTGAACAATTTTTCATGTATTTTTTGATTATATTTTTTCTTCTGTGAAGTGTCTGTTCCGTTCCTTAGCCCGTTTATTGACTTTTTTTTTTTTTTTTTTTTTTT
>NW_025999924.1:10839610-10875814 GCF_001458135.2 Marmota marmota marmota | reverse complement strand
TCTTTTTTTTTTTTTTTTTTTAGTGTTAAGATTTTTGAGTTCTTTATATATCCTGGAGATTAATGTTCTGAGATGCAAGTGGTAAAGATTTTCTCCCATTCTATAGGCTCTTTATTCACATTACTAATTGTTTCTTTTGTTGAGAAGAAGCTTATTAGTTTGCTTCTGTCCCATTTATTGATTCTTGATTTTACTTCTTGGGCATTAGGAGTCTTGTTAAGGAAGTCAGTTCCTAAGCCAACATAGTGAAATTTTGGCCTACTTTTTCTTCTATTGGGTGCAAGGTCTTTAGTCTAGTGCCTACATGCCTACGTGTTTGATCCACTTTGAATTGAGTTTCATGCAGGGTGAGAGGGGTTTAATTTCATTTTGTTACATGTGGATTTCCAATTTTCCCAGCACTGTTTATTAAATAGGCTATCTTTTCACCAGTGAATGTTTTTGGTGCCTTTGTCTAGTATGAGATAACTGTATTTATGTGGGTTTGTCTCTGTGTCTTCTATTCTGTACCATTGGTCTATGTGTCTGTTTTGGTGTCAATACCATGCTGTTTTTGTTACTATGGCTTTGTAGTATAGTTTAAGTCCTGGTATTATGATGCCTCCTGCTTTACTCTTCTTGCAAAGGACTATTTTGGCTATTCTGGCTCTTTTATTTTTTCCAAATGATTTCATGATTGCTATTGCTAGTTCTATAAAGAATGTCATTAGTATTTTAATTAGAATTTCATTAAATCTATATAACACTTTTGGTGATATGGCCTTTTTGACAATATAAATTCTTCCTATCTAGAATCATGAGAGGTCTTTCCATCTTTGAAGATTTTCTTCAGTTCTTTCTTTAGTGTTTTGTAATTTTCATTGTAGAGGTCTTTTACCTCTTTTGTTAGATTGATTCCCAAGTATTTTATTTTTTTAAGCTATTGTGAATGGGGTACATTTCCTAATTTCTCTTTCAGTAAATTCATCACTGATGTGTAGGAACATGCTTGATTTAAGGGTGTTGATTTTTTTTACCTGCTACTTTGTTGAATTCATTTATGAGTTTGAGAAATTTTCTGGTGGAATTTTTTTGGCTCTTTTAAATATAGAATTATGTTATCAGGAAATAGTGATCGTTTTCAGTTCTTCTTTTCCTATTCATATCCCTTTAATTTCTTTCTTCTGTCTAATTGCTCTGGCTAGAGTTTCAAGGATGATGTTTGAATAGAAGTGGTCAAAGAGAACATCCTTGTTTTGTTCCAGTTTTTAGAGGGAATGTTTTCAATTTTTCTCCATTTAGAATTACATTGGCCTTGGATTTAGCATTTATAGCTTTTATGATGTTGAGGTATGTTTCTACTGTCTCTACTTCTAGTGTTTTGAGCATGAAGGCATGCTGTATTTTGTCAAATGTTTTTTCTGCATCTATTGAAATGATCATATGATTGTTGGTTTTAAGTCTATCAATGTGATGAATTACATTTATTGGTTTCCATTTGTTAAGCCAAAATTGCATAATTAAAATTAACCCTATTTGATTGTGGTGCACTTTATTTTAAATATGTTTTGTATGCAATTTGCCAGAATTTTATTGAGAATTTTTGCTTCTATGTTCATTAGGGATATTGGTCTGAAGTTTCCTTTCTTTGATGTGTCTTTGTCTGGTTTTGATATCAGGGTGACATTAGCCTCATAGAAGAGTTTGGAAGGGTTTCCTCCTCTTCTATTTCATGAAATACTTTGAGGAGTATTGGTGTTAATTGTTCTTTGAAGGTCTTGTAGAACTACTGAAAATCCCTTTTCTTGATTGGTAAGCTTTTGATGGTGTTTTCTATTTCATTACTGGTAATTGATTTGTCTAAATCTGTATGTCTTCCTGATTCAGTTTGGATAGGTCATATGTTGCTATAAATTTGTTGATGTCTTCAATATTTTCCATTTTATTAGAGTATAATTTTTTAAAATAGTTTATAATTATCTTCTGTATTTCAGTCATGTCCATTGTGATATTTCCTTTTTCATCATGAATTTTAGTAATGTTTTTTCTCTTCATTAGTGTGGCTGATGAATTTTATTTTTTCAAATAATCAACTTTTTGTTCTGTAAATTTTTCAGTTGAGAAGGGTTTGTTTGATTTACATAGATGCTCCATTGTTTGGGGCATAAATATTTACAATTTTTATGTCTTGTTGATGTATAATTCCCTTAAGCAGTATGAAATGTCCTTTTTTTTGTCCCATCTGATTAACTTTGGCTTGAAGTCCACTTTATCTGATATGAGGTTAGAAACCTCTGCTTGTTTACGTGATCCGTGTGAGTGATATTTTTTTCCACATCCTTTCACCTTCAGTCTGGATGTCTTTCCCTATGAGGTAAGTCTCTTGGAGATGGCATGTTGTTGGGTCTTTTTAAAAAATCCAATCTACTGGTCTGTCTTTTGATTGATGTGTTTAACTGATAACATTAAAGATTATTATTGAGATATGATCTGTATTCCCAGGCATTTTGGTTTATTTCAGGTTTTTAATCTGACTTAGTTTCTCCTTTAAATATTTCTTGAGTGCTGTCCTCTCCTCTCTTTGCTGGTTTTCACTTTTTTTCCCCACTTCATCCTTATGGAATATTTTGTTAAAGAATGTTTTATATATAGTTCAGGCTTTCTAGTTGTGAATTATTTTAGCTTTTGTTTATCATGGAAGGTTTTTATTTCATCTGCAAATCTGAAACTTAATTTTTCTGAATATAAAATTTTTGGTTGGCACCCATTTTCTTTCAAAGCTTGAAATATCTTATTCCAGGACTTCCTACCTTTGAGGGTCTGAGTTGAGAAATCAGTTGAGATCTGAATTGGTTTCCCCCTATAAGTAATTTAATTTTTTTTTCTCTTATGGCCTTTAAGATTTTATCCTTATTCTCTGTTAGTCATTCTCATTATAACGTGTCTGGATGTGGGTCTGCTGTAATTTTGTAGATTTGGGGTTCTGTAAGCCTCTGGTATTTGATATTTTATTTCATTCCTTAGGTTTGGGAAATTTTCTGATATTATTTCATTGAAAAAAATTGTGCATTCATTTGTATGTCTGCACCTTCATCTATCCTTATAACTCTTAAATTTGGTCTTTTCATGTTATCCCATAATTCTTGGATGTTCTGTTCATGGTTTCTTGTAATATTCTCCGTGTGAGCAACTCTATTTTCAAGATTATATATTTTGTTCTTCATTGCCTGAGGTTCTGTCTTCCAAGTGGTCTAGGCTTTTGGTGATACTTTCTATTGAATTTATAATTTGGTTTACTGATTCTTCATTTCAAAGATTTCTGCTTTTTTTCCCTCACAATCGCTCTTTATCAAAATGATCTTTCACTTCCTGTTTTTTTTTCCTTGATTTCTTTCCTAATAATATCCTTTACTTTCCAGATCAGTTTAATTATGAACATTCTAAACTCCCTTAACATTTCTTCTACTGTGTTGACAGTGGATTCTGTTATTGGAGCATATTGGTTTGTTTAGGGTACTTTATTCCTTTGTTTTTTCATGTTGTTCATATGTTTTCCTATCTAGCAGTATAGATCTGAGGCAGCACAAATTCTACCCTGCAGAGTTATAGTGTTCCTGAAAGTCTCTAGTACCTCACCTTTAAGAGGGGAGAACAATATCAACAGCAGCCAATGCAAACAACATACAGCCCCAAACCCACTAGATTCTATGAAGACTTCCATATTTTTTTCCACAATAAACAGAAATGACAAGTTCAATTGTTATCTACTCTATATAAAGTAAATTTCCTAAAAGGGCTTACAATTTCAAATATTGGACAAAGAGAGAACATCAATGGTGCAGGACATGATGTTTAAGAGGAAGGAGATGAATCAGAAGTAAAAATCTATACAAAGAGTGGAAGAAGAATTAATAGAGATTGACCATTAGTGGTAGAAAAGATAGAGAATCCAGGAAAGGAAAAACATAAGGCAAGTGAGAGGAAAAATATGTATAATAAAAAAATTAAAAATATAAGAACACACAACAGAGCTGCAAAATACCATTCATACGTCACAGTCCTCAACAAACTGATGCATAAAAATACCTGGTTTCAAATATGATAGAAATGCTAGAGAAGAGAAAAAAATAATTAAAAACAAAAGAAAAAAAAAACTCAATGGAAAATTGAAAACTGTTTGCTTCAGCATTTAAGGTTTTTCTCAGTCCTATCTCTAATTCTTCATAGGATAATCAGGTGCGGGCTAGCCCCCACAGACCCAGTCACTATCCCACAGATCTGGGTGGGTTTCAGTTACCCCAGGCTTCGCCACATTGCAGTACCCAGATCTCAATGCTGTTCCAATTTGCAGAGAGATTACCAGGGATGCACTTATACAGAGGAGCAACCCAGAAAAGAAGCTGCAAGATGGTGGTCACCAGCACTCCCAACAAGAAGACTGCGGGCACTACCAACCCCACAGACACTCTGAAACTAGACTCCAAGGTTCTCGCCAGTATTCCCAAACAGAAGCAGCTGGGCCTGAAGATGACACTGGTGGCAAACCGGTTGGCACCCTAACCCCCAGGCGCCTGTATCCCAAGATGGAGTTGGCTGTGTGCAACCAAACCTGCAGGAACTCTGTCAGTGGACCTTTGGGTGGAACTGGCAGCTGTAGCAGTGTTGGGTCATTGGCAGTGGCACCTGGAGAATTGATTGTAGACAGTGGCCCCCAGAGAAAAGACCTCTGGGCAGCGGCAGCAGCATCTTTGTCTTATTCTTAGCAGCATCTTTGTCTTATTCTTTTTGAAAGCATTTCAGAGTGAGATATTCACACATTGAAAGGAGAAAATTACATATTTTCTAACTGAATAATTTGATAAATTTGTAGAAATTTGAGAGACCATCAGCCAAAGGGAAAAAAGCACTAATGACATTACCTACTCAAACATAACCTATTGATATGTCTATTGATATCTACCAACCTATATTAGTTTTGTTGAAGTTTATTTAACTGGGATCAGATAGTATGTATCTTTTTTTCCTAGCTTCTTTTGCTCAAAATTTTGTTTATGAGATTCATCCATATTTGCTTTAGTATTCCATTATAGAATATGTAATACTTTATTTTTCCATTCTATTGTTGATGAATATGTAAATTTGATGTATGTACATATCAATGTATGTATTTACTGTGGGGCAGTGGAGATTTAACCCAGGGGCAATTTATCACTGAGATACATCCTCAGACCTTTTTATTTTTATTTCAAGACAAAATCTCACTAAGTTGCTTATAACTTCACCAAGTTGTTGAGGCTGGCCTTGAACTTGTGATCATTCTGCCTCAGCCTCCCAAGTCACTAGGATTACAAGTGTGTGCCACCATGCGTAATTTAACTTTTTTTAACCTATAAATGAATAATGCTTCTATGAAAATTTCTGTTGCTATATTTTGGTATTTTGTTGTATATATTTCTATTAGTGAAACATCTAGGAATGGAACTGCTGAATTGGAGTATTTGTTTATTATCTTTAGAGGGATTGTTAAGTTGATTATACCAATTTTCATTTCTGTCAGCCATGTATGAGAATTCTAGTTGATCTACAATTTTGTCAGTATTTAATGCTGTCAGTTTATAAAAGTAAACATTTTCATTTCAGTTTAATGATATTTTCTTGGTGTTATGGTTTACATTTCCCTGATTACTACTGATGTTGAACACTTGTCCATGTATCTATTGGTCATCTGAATATCCACTTTTGTTTTGTGCCCATTCAGGTTTTTTGTCCATGAAGATAGGGGTTGGGGATGATCCTGTTGTCTATTTATTGGTTGAGGAATTCTTTAAATTCTTAATAATTTCCAGGTTCAGGGACTATTTACATATATATTTATATATATGTGTAATACAGATATATACATATATATACACGTACATATATGTGTGTGTATGTGTGTATGTGCCTGTGTGTGTATGTATATCCACCCTGTGGTTTGTCTTTAACTTTCTTAATAATGTCTTTAAATGAAAAACAAAAAGGTTCTTGATGTTAAAGGAGGCTAACAGTTGATCTTCTTATTGCAATTAGTTTTCTGCCTTGTGTGTTATCTGTAATGAAGCTATTCTTTTACTACAGAAAACTTTATTTATTTATGTATCACACTTAGATATACAATCCACTTGGAATTATTTGTGTGTGTGCACATGTGTGTGTATGCATGTGTGAGAAGCAGGAGTCAAGATTTATTTTCCTTCTAGTTGATATCAAAAGAATCATTTATTGAAAAATCCATCCTTCTCTTATGGCACTATAAAAGTGCATTTGTCATATATCATCTAACATTGTATATGTCAGTCTGTTTCTTTTAAAACCTCCTACAATGATTCTGTAGTTACTTATTTTTCCTTTCAGTTTTATGTGTTTGTGATTTATATTGTAGATTTTATTAGGTATAATCATATTTATAATTATTATGCCTTATTAGTGATGGTTTTATTCTGTCTTCTTTATCCATATCAATATTTGCTGCTTTTAAACTACTTCATCTGAAAGCAGAAAGAACGTACATAGCAGAATAGACAATCTTTTCAATAACTGTCATTATATATCCAAATGTTAAGGATGGATACTAGATACCTAACTTTCATTAAATGCTAAAATTATCTCAAAATGGACTTGAGACATATGCCTAGGACTCAAAATTTTATGAAACTACTAGAAGAAATGATAGGAAAAATGCTTCAAGATGTTGGTCTGTACAAAGACTGTTCTGGATATGACCCGCAGAGTACAGGAAACAAAAGCAGAAATTGATAAATGAGATTTTATCAAACCCCAAATCTTCTATATAGTGAAGGAGTGGAAGAAGAATTAATAGAGATTGACCATTAGTGGTAGAAAAGATGAGAGAATCCAGGAAAGGAAAAACATAAGGCAAGTGAGAGGGAAAAGATATACAATAAAAAAAAAATTAAAGATAAAATAACACATACAGAATAAAGAGAAAACCCACAGAATGAGGGAAAATATTTGCAAACTATCAAACAATGTATTAATATCTAGAATGTATAAAAATTTTTATAACAGCAAAAAATTATCAATGAATAGTACAATTAAAAATGGGTAAAAGATCTATATTTCCCACAGGAAGACATATAAATTGCCAATAAGTATATAAAAAATGACCAACATCTCTAATCATTAGAGAAATGTAAATCAAAGCCACAACATCATCTCAACGAATTAGAATGACTATTATCAAAGAGACAAGGATGCAGAGAAAGGGGATTCTTATGCGCTAGTGGTGGAAATGTAAATTAATATAGCAATCATGGAAAACAGTACAAATGTCCCTCAAAAAACTAGAAATAAAGTTACCACATGATTCAGCAATCCCACTATGAGTATATCCCAGTACATATGAAATTAATATGTCACCAAGACTTTAGTACTTGCATCTTTATTGCTTTCCTAGTCACATAATAGCCAAGATATGCAATCAATATAGGCATCTAGTGACGGATCTTTATCCATCTACTGAATGGATAAAGAAAATGGGGTATACGTACCTAACAAACTATTATTCAGTCATAAATGGAAATAAATTCTGTCATTTTCAGCAATAGGGCTGAAACAGGAGGACATGTTAAGTGAAGTAAGTCAGGTACAGAAAGATAAATACTGCATGTCTTATTTGTATGTGGAAATTTAAAAAGTTGATTTTATAAAAGTAGGAAATAGAATAGTGGTTATTAGAGCCTGGGAAGGGTGTCAAGGGAAGGAGGATAAAGAAAGATCAGTAATGGGAACCAGGTTGCAGTTAGATGGAATCAATAACTTCTAATGTTTTATTGTATATTAGGATAAATGTGTGACAACAATCACATAATCAAAAATTTAGTAAAAGAATTAAAAAAATATTCCCAGAATGAAGAAATGATTAATGCTTGGGGTGAAGGGTATGTTAATTTTCTTGATCCTACATTGTATAGATGTATTGAATGAAACACTGGACCCCATAAACATGTACAATATTAGGGGGGTCAGTTAAAACATTTTTAAAAACCACTTTGCTTTGCAGTATCTGCAAATGTTTTCTTCTGGTGGTTTCACTTCATATATTGCTTTTGACACATCCCATACAATGCAAAGAACTTAGAACATTTTAATTCTATTTATGATTCATCTGTTATGCATCTTAATTCTGTGGATACTTTAATCCAATGAAAATTATTAGTGTTTTTATACTTTAAATACTAACTTCATAATTACTTATATATTTGCTTCTTTTAGTGCTTCTTATTTTATATTTTCACTATCTATGCCCCATTTCTGGTCATTTTCCTTCTACCTAAAAAACTCTCCTTTTGTATTTTAACATTAATCTATTCAATACAGTATTATTGAATGTAACAATATTATAGTCTCCTGAATATATTATATGTATGTTGAATATATTATATATTATTTCAATTTTTGGATTTTTTTTCTGAACCATCTTTATTTCATTCTAATTTTTGAGATAATTTCCACTGGATTTAGAATCCAGGAAGTTTTCATTTAAAAAAAAAATCCCAGTGCCTTAAAAAATGTCATTCCATTATCTTTGGCTTCCATATTTTATGTTGAGAAACCTATTGTCGATCTTATTGATCTTAAGAAGGGAAGTGCTTTTTCCTTCTACTTTTAAGGTTTCTATTAAATTTTGGTTTCCAGCAGTTTGGTAGATGTGCCTAAGGGTAGCATTCTTTGTGTACTTCCTGCCTCATGTATATGACTTCATGAGTTCATGTCTTAGAAAATTTTGCCCCATTCCATTTATTTTTGGGTTATTTCACTCAGCATCATGGTCTCTAGTTCCATCCATTTCTAGAACTCTTATTATATCTCCACTAGAATTTTTCACTTGATTGTACATATCTTCTTGTTCTTCTGTATATTTCTCACTACTTTTTCTCTCTGGCTTGATGCTGTATAATTTTGTCTGACCTACTTTCTGTTTACAAAGCTTCTCTCCTCAACATAATCTACTGTTAACACCATTCATTGAGCTCTTAACTGTAGACATTATTTTTAAAGTTACCTAGAATTTGCTTTTTGCTTTTTTTTTTTTTTTTTTTTTTTTTTTTTTTTGGTACCAAGTCCAGGGAACTGACAAAAATTCTCCATTTTCACATCTATTTCTAAACAGTAATTATAGTTATTTTAAGTCTATATTTGATAACTTCAAATACCTAGGTTACAAGTCCTTCTATTTCTTTTTTTTTCAACAAGTCTTGAGTCATTTAATTCTTTCTCAATAAATGGGTTGTTTCTGTTTTATCATAAATAATGACAATTCTATAATAAATATGTTTGTGTATGTTTACTTGGCTTATGTATAATAATACAGAATGGGTATTAAGTAGAGCAGAATTGCTGGTTAAAAACATCATGCATATTATTGTTTTTCTAGAAACTGACAAATTGTTTTTTAAAGAAATTGTACCAATTTACATTCCTCCTGAGCATATAACATTTCCTGATTTTCTGTAACTTCAGCAATATTTGCTATTGGCAGACTTTTAAAGTTTCTAATCTCATGTGTTATATTTATTATAATTTCCAAAAATTCCTATTACATTATGAATAATTGTTACACTACAGATTGTGTTTCCCTTCAAAACATCTTGGCTAACATGTAATTACATATGCAACAATTAATCTAAACTATTTTGTTATTAATTTTTGGTTGTATAGATTTTATTAAATTTATTAAATTTGATCCTTTTTATTTTTCTTATTAAATTATATAATTATATAATTATATTATAATTGTATAATTTCCTTTATTCAACAGAATGAAACAGTGGTTCAAAAATGGTTCACTAGAGGGAAAAGAAATACCAAAATCATACAAATATTATTCAAAGTTATATTGAAAATACAAATACAAAATAAATATATAATATTAATGTAAAATATGACTTAGAATTTGATGAAACAAATACATAAATAAATAGGAGACAGAAGTATTGTTACAGGAATCATGACTTTCAGAACATTAGATTCTAGCATATTGTTGTTCAGTTTTTCCCTTTCCTCCATTGCCTTGTCAGATGAGATTACATTGGGATTTTTGAAAAGTGGTGCTGATGAAAATATTGTCAGAAATTTGACTTTCCCTCCAATATTCTTTATTCTGTACTCACTTTCCCTTACCAGATCCTAAAGTAATGATGTTAGGTGGATAGTTAGCATTGATCAATATATTAAAGATGTAATTCTTTCTAAGACTAAATTGAAGAGAAAGAAAGCAATCACTAGCTTTAAATTTACTGTTTGTTTCCATGAGTAATTATGCCCCTTGATTAATATACAATAATCTCCCAAATGATTAAACTATTCTGAAACAAGAAAAAGAAGATTATTTCATGCATTTCTTCCAAATGCATGTTTTCTAGGACTCATGTAGAGAGCAATAGATTTATTGTGGAATTTTTTAAAATTTCTTTTCTTTTCAAAAAATATTAAAATTTTACTTTTTAGTTATACATGACAGTAGAATCTATTTTGACCTATTATATATACATGGAGTATAACTTCCCATTTTTGTGGTTATACATGACATGGAGTTATATTTGTCTTGTATTCTTATATGAATATAGGAAAGTTGTGTCCAATTCATTCTACTGTCTTTCCAATTCCCATTCCAACTCCCTTCCCCCCCCACTCTGCCCAGTGAACCTCCCCTTCTCCCCCCACAACCTCCACACCCCTACCTATTGTGAGTCAGTATCTGCATATCAAAGAGAATATTTGGCCTTTGGTTGTTTGATATTGGCTTATTTCACTTAGCATGATGGTCTCCAGTTCCATCCATTTACTGGCAAATGCCATAATTTCATTGTTCTTTATGCCTGAGGAATATTTTATTATATCACATTTTCTTTATCCATCATCTGTTGAAGGGCATCTAAGTTGAGTCCATGGCTTAGCTATTGTGAATTGAGCTGCTATAAACACTGATGTGGCTGTGTCACTATAGTGACATGCTGATTTTAAGTCTTTTGTGTATATGCCGGTGAGTGGGATAACTGGGTTAAATGGTGGTTCCATTCCAGGTTTTCTGAGGAATCTCCATACTGCTTTCCAGAGTGGTTGCATCAATTTCCAGTCCCACCAGCCATATACGAATGTACCTTTTTCCTGCGGAAGCATTTTACACTATTTCAAAGACTGTAACTGCATTTGAAATGAAAACAAATAGTTCTGCAATCTTATTTTCAATTTAGAATTATTTTAGGTGATGTACCTTATATCAGGCAGTCTTTAAATATCTTCAACAAGCACACAGTCATTTTCCTTCTTTTGCCAAGCCATTTGGTGCTGAGTAATGCTTAAAGATTCCTCAGGAGCAGTTGGTATTTTACATGCTGAGATCTACTTTTTACTTCATGCATCCTGATTTTACTCAAAGTGCTCCTTGGCCTTCTTTGTAAGTGTATTAGAGTTGGGCAAGAAGCCAGTAGTGTTAGTGCATGGAAACCAGGTAGCTGTCAGTGGCAGAACGTCTAATTTTGCTATATTAAAACTGTCACAAACATTAAGTAAGAGCTTACGGGAAGTATGCATAGAACACATGGTTAATAAATAAACTTGTCGCACTGAGAACAAGCTAAAACTCCTCTCTTTTATCTTCTTTTCCATTTGATTTCACCAATATCTTTTAACTACCTCTAGAAGAATTGGATAAAACTATAAAGATTTTCTTTCATGACTACAAGAAATCTCTCTCCCAAGTGGTAGCCATACAAATAGTTAAGAGATATTTGAAAAACTAGCAATGATTTTCTTTTTAAACCACACAAATATGTATTTCTTATGTCATGAAAGTATGATGAGACTTTATAACGTTAATGACTATGTATATACGCATATAGGTATTCTTTTTAGTTACACATAACTATAGAGTACAATTTGACTTATTTATATAAACATGGAGTACAGCTTATTTTAACTAGGATCTCAGTCTTGTGGTTGTGAATCTCTACATCATATACAACTAAAATATATTTTTACTTTCCTAGAAATCAGATCAATTTTTAGTATGGGCTCAAAGTTTTTGTTGTAGAACCCAAAAGCCATTCCAGTATTATTTTAAGGACAGAAGCATAGAACTAAGTGATAGCTGCTGATCTTTTTTTTCTTCTGGAATATAGATGGATTCAAGTTTTATGGTGCCTGAAGCTTATAGAATTTGGACATCACCATTTAAGAAAAAGAATAAAAAAATTACAAGCTTGAAATTAGACAAAAATGTGACTAGTTAGAGTAAGAAAATTTACAACAAATTAGTATAAAAATTGACATGCTGAGTTATAAATTTGACAAATAATTTTTTATTATGTATCTTATACATTGTTTGCCCATGTGTTTTGTTATCTGTTATGTGGCAGGCTCTATATAATGACCTTGGAATGGCCCAGGTTCATCTTGTGTTACACAATCCTTTCAGAGGCTCATTTTACCCTTGAAAGTCTAGCACATAATAAGTACCAAGTAACATTTATGGAATACAAGTGGCTTAGAAAATGAAGTAAAATTGTTAAAATTATTCTTTCTGCCCTCTCACCTCATTGTACTGAGCTCCTCAAGGTCTCAAAGAATCCAAAACATTGCAAATTGGACTAACAAGGAAGAATTTGTATGATATGGGGAAGAATTTATCTGTACTGGAAAAACAAAACTGACGAAGGTGTGATTTAAGCCATCTATAGTAATTTAGCCTCTAAAGGAAAAAAATTGATACAAAATGAAAAATGATTGCATGATCTCCTTTTTCAATAAATCCATTTGCTTTCTAAAAATATGAATAGGGCTAGAGACTCTGTCCTCTATATAGGAATCCCCAAAGGTAAGGACCAGATAAAGCAGTTAGGAACTATGATATAGGCTTTAGCCAGAAGATAGGCAGGTATTGAAACAATGTTCAAGTGTAGAAAACTAAATTCAGCAGGGCGCAGTGGCACATGCCTGTAATCCCAGCAGCTCAGGAGGCTGAGACAGGAGAATCTTGAGTCCAAAGCCAGCCTCAGCAATGGCAAGGTGCTAAGCAACTTAGTGAGACCCTGTCTCTAAATAAAATACAAAATAGGACTTGGGATGTGACTCAGTGGTTGAGTGCCCCTGAGTTCAATCCTCCAAAATCCCCCCACCACCTCAAAAAAAGAAAGAAAAAGAAAACTAAGTTACAATGCATTCAGACCAGCTGGATCACAAATTCAGGAGAATTTCACACAGGCTGCCTAAAACACTATCGGGAGAAGATGAAAGACTGAAATGGACCAAAGTCAAGTTTAGTTGAAAGGAAACAGGCAAAGGAAGCAGGCAATGCCCAGAAAGGGGTGTGTGACAATGTAATACTAAAAACTGTAAGGTCTGTGCTACCAGATAAGTATCTTTTAATAAGCCCTCATTTTCTGGAGTGGTTTTAAAGTAACTGGAAATCCAGTCTCAGAATTGTAGAGGTTGAACAAGCTTAAGTCCAGGTGTATTTTGGGGCAGCACTTCCTCAAGAGTCTTGCAGAAGTCCAAAATGACCCGAATAGTCCCAGTATTGTAGTTATTACTGTTGAAGTCTTTCCCCTTCACATATCCTTCCTCCCAAGCTTGCACAACATTGAGGTTTTTCTCTCAATATTCTCAGTGTTCCCTCTCTTTTTAGTGTGACCAATTATTTCTGTTTGCTCAGAACTACAAGAGTTCTTTGGGTGTACGATTGTTTTTGTTTTGTTTTGGTACCATGGATGGAACCCAGTGGAGCTTAACCATGAAGCCATATCCCCATCCCTTTAAAAATTTTTTTTTTCATGTTTAGAGACAGGGTCTCACTAAGTTGCTTAGGGTCTCACTAAATTGCTGAGGCTGATTTCTAATCTGTAATCCTCCTGCCTCAGCCTCCAGAGTCACTGGGATTATAGGTGTGTGCAACCATGCCCCACTGCAGGACTGCTTTAAAATGAGGATAGTCCCAGTCAAACCAATCTAGGTTGATAACCCTTACTCTGGAACACATACTACAATTTTGCTCTAATTTCACAGTGGGGTAGTGATAGGGACCAGCTCATACTCTGAACACCAAACTTCTAGTCCAGTGTACCTTTCATGATATCTTGTCCATGTGATATGAAATCCCTTTCTTAGGAGATGTTAATCTAATCTAGTAAATGTGCCAGAGTATATTTTCACATTTACATTTACCATGTAAATACAAAGCCCTGGGATGAAAGCAATAATACGTTCAAAAAGAAGGACTTGGAATGCTAATATAGGAATTTTTATTTTTATTTCACAAATGCACTCTGTGTGTGTGTGTGTGTGTGTGTGTGTGTGTAAATTATAGTGTTCTGTCTGTGACAGGATGAAATTTGTCACTCTATACCCAGATACGACAGAACAAAAATTCTCATTCTGATAACTATTCAGTTTACTTGGAGTGGCACTACCATGGAAATTGAGCCATTGAGCTACTGAGAAAAACCACTCTCTGAGCTTTAAAGCATAGTAGATCTTGTGAAACCCATAAATTAACATTTGGAATAAGATAAATGTATCATAGGCTCACTCTGTTTTATAAATTCAACCCTCTATTTCACATACAGGCAAATAAGAAGACCCTCAAAAAACCATCTCATCTTAGTAATGCTAAGCCTATGGTGCTCTTTATTATTTTATAGCAGCATATATGAGTATATGTGTATGATGGCAGGTGTGGTTGGGAATTGTGTGCATGTCAACTTGGTCCTCTTAAGGGGTAAGAAGCAAATTACATATTTCAAATCTACTTGGGTGTCACAAATGATGAGGTTCGGCATTTTGGAGATCTTAGCATTTCAAATGTGAACATTTTGTGTTGAGATTTTATTGAGTAGTCCTCTTATGTTTCTTTGTCAATCACATATAATGTTGGAAAAAAACACAACCATATATAGTGAAAGCTGCCAAAGTATTTCTGAGGGAATATGAGCTGCACAGAAATTATGAAATATTGATTGTGATTCTCCATAGCTGCCCAGTGAATGATGTGGAGAGGGCTATGGAGAATAAGGCATATGTTCAACACTGTGTCTACTTCAAGGTTCTTGGTGTGATAGACCAGGAAGAGGGGGCACTGGTTTGGTCAATGGGACATTGACTGCCAGTTTGTTCAATGTGATTTGAGATATTAGTACATTTGAGACATTGTTTTAAGTGTTTTCTTTAATTTTTTTGTAGTTGTAGATGGACATCATACCTTTATTTAATTTATTTTTTTATATGAACTTAGTGCCTTACACTTGCTAGGAAGGTGCTCTGCCAGTGAGCTATAGCCCCAGGCCCTGTTCTAAGTGTTTTTATGTTAATTATTTGATTTCCCACAACAATCTCATGAGCAGGTATTTCCCCATTTATAGAAGAACACATTGAGGGTTAAAGAGTTAAAAAGTCAACAAATCAGGCAAGCCAGAATTGAGTCTCAGGCTGTGAAGTCCACTAGAATCCTTTCTTTGCATGACTCTGTGAATCTATAATGTAGGGCTATACATTAGTACCTTTTGTATTTCATGCTATGTGAAGATGATGTATGTTAATACCTCAAAAAATAAGTCTTTACCAAGATGAATGAAAAAAAGCAGAACACAAAAGTATATTTATATTGTGATTAAATTAAATAAAATAACACATCTGTAACAATAGAGATCAGAAATACAAAATACTAATGCTGTAATGATGGTCCATTTAGAGTAGTAGAATTGTAAACACTTTTTCTGAATTTTCTATAGTGTGATATTAGTCTAATGACAGACATTCAGGAAATTTGTAAATTTTTTAAAAATTTTGGAATGACAGAACCCTGTGGGGAAAAATCCTACTTTAGGAACATATCAGAAACCAAAAATGTAATGATTATTATAAGCACAGATTTATTATAAAGTAAACCTTTAATGGAGTTCTCAGTTTCAAATGAAAACTATTTTAAGGGTTTAGGTTAATTATGAAAATATGTTAGTCCACAGATTTTAAAAAATGTTACCAACCCCTTTCAGCTTTACTTGTGAAATATTCTAAATGGTGCGAGCCATTCATGCATGAAGAAGTACAACCTCGGTAAATGTTAATGACTGATGGCCTGTGTGACACATTTGCTTTTTCCTCTAAATCATGCATCTACCACCTGTTTTCTTATAACCTTGATCAGACCCTGGACCAATTAATATCTCTGCATGAGATTATCATGTGCTCACCAAAGAAATTTTATTTAATCATGTGTGTTTAATGTTTCATATTTTCTCACAGAGTCTCCAAACCCTGAGGCCATAGAAGTCTCTTCATTAACATCTGCAATTTAGTTTGATTTCACTGGAGGAATCACCTGACATTTTTGTTAACTGTGGCTTATTAGGCTAATATCAATTTCTAATAACAGATTTGCCATAAAAATAAAACCCTGGTGTAATGTAAAGCATTTTAAGAAGGTCTATTAAACTATGTTAAGAGTCAAATGATGGTGATCACACATAAAAGTTGGTAGGTTCGATAACAAATATGAGGTGAGACTATAGAGTACTAGACATTTCAAAAAGCTACCTTAAATGAATAGTGTTCTTCAACCCAAATGAATAGTATTCTTCAGTAATAAAATTGACAATAACATTTAAAGTGGTAATTATTATCCTCATTTAAAGGTGAGAAAACCAAAGTTCTACAAGGTCAAGGTATCCAGCTATGTCCAGCTCCAATGTTAACACCCTCAATTGCAGTTCAATGCAGTCTACTGGGGAAGTTTGTGAAATGATCTCTCCATCAGTCAAAATATTGCTCTTTTTCAGTTGCTTCAGTAGAACCTTAGAAAAGACACCAAAAATTAAGTACTTTTACTTTATGGTTACATTTCTCTATTTTAGCAGCTTTCTCACAAACTCTGGCTATTTCTAAAAATCTAATGTACCCAAGAAGAATAAAGAAGGAAGTGCTATCATCTGCAACAACATGGATGAACCTGGAGTACGTGACATAAAAGAAGCAGGCACAGAAAGACAAATTTTGCATGATCTCAGTTAAATATGCAGAATCTAGACAAGTTGAACCTGGAAAATAGAATGGTAGTTACCAGAGACTGAGGAGGAGGTGGGAATTGAGGAGATGCTGGTCAGAGTAAACAAAATTTCATTTAGACAGGAGTAATAAATAGTTCAAGAAATCTGTTATACATGATTATTATCAATAACAATATGTACCTGAAAAATTTCTAAATTTTAACTGCTCTCATCATCAATAGATTATAAGTACATGAGGAAATGCTTATAATAATTGGCTTACTTTAGTCTTTCTACAATGTATATTTCAGAACATTGAACTGGACGCCATAAATATATATAACTTTTGTCAATTAAAATAATTTGCTAATTTATTATTTTTTAAAATCCCACTTCACTGGTTAAGAATCTGCTGTGAAGTCTGATCTAATGTAACACCTAAGTATTTTCAAGGATGACAGCACTGTGGAAGCTTCAGTAATGGCCTCCAAAGTTGAAAATGTTGATGGCAACATATCCACTTGAAAGTTTGTGTTTGACTTAGAGGATGGATAAATTTGGCATAAGTTATTTTGAATATTTTAGAAACTTGAGTTAACAGTTAATGAACTACTAAATATTGATATATATTTTATATAGATGCTTCAATTACATACATATATATAAAGAGAAATTATCTTTGCTTGACATCCTTATTCTTTATTTTTAAAAATTTTTTATTTGTTCTTTGTAGATATACATGACAGTAGAGTGTATTCTGACATGTTATACGTACATGAAGTATAACTTATTCTAATTAGGATCCCATTCTTGTGCTTGAACATGGACATCCATATTCTTTAAATAATTGATTCACATTTAAGCTAACTATGGAACTCAATAACTGTCTCACTAGAACAGCCTATAAACTGGTATGAGAACAGTGTGAACTCTTGCTTCTCACTGGGTTTCTAAAATTAGTGGGGTACCCCAATATGCCAGTAATAGATGAAAAACCACAAAAATTGACATCTCTTTCTGGTGCACCATTTCCACTCAATCTGATTCATTTTTTAAAGCAAAGGACAGTAGATATGGGAAATAATAATTGTCAAGCATGTGACATTATATTTGCCATATTAATAACTCATGGGTATAGTTGCTTCAAATGTCATTACTTATTTGTATCACGAATATGATTGAGTTCTTTGAAACTCTTTACCCATTTTCTTTTTTTTTTCTTTACCCATTTTCTATAGTTTAGTCTGGTATAAATTTTCAGTTATTGGTTGAGAGCTTGTGCATCACAGAATATTCTGAGTATAGTAAAGAAGAAAAATAGTTACTTGAAGTAGCAAGACATATACCATCTCATTTAGAGCATGTCTCACAAAAGGTCCCTGCAAAGCATTAGAATAGCTTTCTCCCAAAAGTGTATAATAAGGCCTTGAAAAAAAAAAGTTTAATTATAAGTTAATGATGTGATTTCTTAATATTTGAGTTTATAAGTGTTTCAGCTTTAGAAGTAAGCCTAGGGACAACCCAAAGAAATCACTGAGTCATTCCATAGCTCAAAGTCATTGCATTTTCTGCTTATTTGTGACCTTCCTTCTATAATCTCTCTTAAGAATGTGGTACCTGGGGCTGGGGATGTGGCTCAAGCGGTGGCGTGCTTGCCTGGCATGCGTGCGGCCGGGGTTCGATCCTCAGCACCACATACAAACAAGGATGTTGTGTCCGCCGAAAACTAAAAAATAAATGTTAAAATTCTCTCTCTTTAAAAAAAAAAAAAAAAAAAAAGAATGTGGTACCATGGAATAATGGTAAAAACATGAATCTTTTATCAGAAAATCTCTGGTCCTATGGTCACTTCACTGTGACTGTGTGAACTGGATAAGTTACTTAATCATTATGAGCCTCAATTCTTCATTTGATAAACTGGTATGTAATTAACGAACTCATGGGGCCATGGTGAGAAATAAATTAATGAGTATACAATTCCAGTTATCAGAAGGATCTCGGTTGATATTAGTTTACAGCCTGTCCTCTGGTTACTGTGTAAAAGGGCATTATTCTCCATTTTTTTGATACTCCTTTCAAGTCATGGCAACCCACTTATTTTTTTGAAGGGGGAGTAAATATAAGGATGCTGTAGACAGGGTGAGGATAAAGGGATAGGCGTATTTATGAAAGTAAATTAAGTGGATTATCGATTTTTTTGGCTCTTCCCCTAAACTAATATCCCATATCATATTAACCATAGTAAGTTCCTAACATAAATTGGCCACATTGGGCCTTGGTGTCTTTGATCACCTTCTGTAATTTAGACACTCTCCATGATTTCTAACTGTTAAGCACCAAATGCCTGTCTCAATTTGTTCACCTCTCCTTCTTGAGATCAGAAAACGTAAAAGAAAAAAAAAAATGTGTGAATTTAAATCAATACCTCCCTCTCCTTCCAATAAATGGGTACAGAGCTGTGTTTTTTAGGATGAAATAACTGTTATAAGTTGAGATATAAGTGAAAAGTAGAGGATTGTTCTGGGCAGCAGACCTCCTGGCCATGGTATCTCATCAGCATCATCTCTGGAAGCAAGATGTTGGAGAGTCACGTAATCTACGTCCATGTAAACCGCTGCTTCAGAGAAGGAGCACTGCACTCTTCTGTGAAGGCCAGCATATTTATTATATTACTGTTTCAGAAAAGGGACACCCCACACTTCCTTAAGTGTGTCAAAATATTTTATTGCTGCTAGAATACTTTTTATATTGGAGAAAATAAGAATGAAAGAATCCCATGCCAGTGTCTCTTAGTGCACAAAACTCCTAGCTGTGGACTTACGTTGTGCCAGTTTTTCACCTTTATCCAGTTTTCACTTAGTTCAATATTCTATTCAATTAATTCAAAGTGTGTGTTGTGTGTCTGCTTTGTGTAAAGCACCCTACGCGGTGTTAGAAGCTGCTTTAGTCAGCCTTTTCACTGCTGTGACTAAAAGACCTGACCAGAACAATTATAGAGGAGAAAAAGTTGTATTTGAGGGCTCATGGTTTCAGAGGTCTTAGTCCATAGAGGGCCACCTCCGTTCCTCAGGGGCTGGAGGTGAGGCTGAACATCTCGGTGGGAGAGGGTGACAGAGGGAAGCAGCTCACATCATGGTAATCAGAAAGCAGAAAAAGAAGTCTCTACTTGCCAGATACAAATATAGACCCCACTTCCTCCAGCCACACCCACCACTTCAATTACTACAGTGAATTAATCCCCCTATCAGGGGGATTAAGATTGTGTTAAGACTCTTACAACTCAAGTCATTTCTCCTCTGAATCCTTGGATTGTCTTACATGTGAGCTTTGGGGGACACCTCACATCCAAACCATAAAGGGAGCAAAACAAAAACCTTACAACATGAGTCAGTGTGAAGAGCCAGCATTGCTCAAGGGATGGGACTGGGACTAGAGGCCAAAGTGACAGCTTCCAACTTACAATGATCTGGCTTATAATATTTTGGCTTTGCAGTGATGCAAAAGCAATATTCATTTAGTAGAAATTATATTTTGAATTTTGAACGTTTTTTCTTTTTCCAGGCTAATGGTCTGATATTCTCTTCTGCTGCCTGGTAGTGGCAGCCACTGTAGCTTCCAGCCAGCCATGTGATCACAAGGGAAGACAACTGGGACTGAACCCTATAGTGCACCATGTTCAAAAAATTTCATGAGATCTTCAACATTTTCTTATAAATTAGGCTTTGCGTTAGATGGTAGCGCCAACCTTTAAGCTAACCTAAGTGTTTGAAGAATATTTAAGGTAGGATATACTAAATCATGATGTTAGGTAAATTATGTATATAGATGCTTTTATTTATTTATTTATTGTGGTACTGGGTATTGAACCCAGGGCCTCATATACTCGAGGCAAGCACTCTACCAACCCAGCCCCCACAGATGTATTTTTGACTTAGGGTATTTTCTACTTGCATAAGTGTTATCTGGACATAACCTCATAATAAATTAAGGAGTGTTTATATATAAATTTAATATGATCAAATGTTCAATGCTAGGGAATTGTAGAATCTTAGAAGTTCAAGATTTGAGTCTTAAATTCTAAACTTTAAACCTCACACTCAATAGTAATGATCAAATTCTCCATACAATGTTTTTTGTTTGTTTGTTTGTTTGTTTGTTTTTTTGATACCAGGGATTGAACCCAGGGATGCTTAACCACTGAGCCACAACTCCAACCCTTTTAAATATTTTATTTGGAGACAGGATCTCAGAGTTGCTAAAGTTGCCTCACTAATCTGCTGAGACTGGCTTTGAACTCACAATTCTCCTGCCTCAGTCTCCTCAGTTGCTAGGATTATAAGTGTGAGCTACCATGCTCAACTGTACAGTGTTCTTACCAAAAAGCTTCTGTGTCCAAATCTCCTCTGACAGAGATCTTCTATAGGTGCCCATTCCATTCACAAAGAGTTCTAAAATTTTGCTCAAATATCTCTTGTGTGCCTCCCCTGCCCTTCTCTCTCATAAATTCTGAAATTTGAGGAGATTTAGGAAATATCTAGGGGAAGCTTTTCATTTAAAGAGTAGTTCAAATATTTCAGTAAAGTTATATTATCTACTCTAAGATTTTTAGCTTCTTCAAAGTAACTCTTATTTCACAACTTGGTTTTGAGTGCCCTCCTCTCCTGACTTTCACCAATGAACATATTCCCATTTGACTATATATGTATATTTTAAAGTGTATCATTCAAATTTGAACACAAATTTACAAATGGATTAACTGGTACAGAGTTCCTATTACCCCTTCCCTTCCTGAGACCTTTATTTCAAATAATCAAATACTTATATTCACTTCATACTTTAACCCAAGTCTTTATTCACAATACTGCTGTTAAACTCCACAAAGACAACTGCCACATCAAAGTGGCAGAAATATAACACACCTGTATTCAGAGTGTTATATCCAACTTTAAATGTTTCTTGGTTACATTTCACAGTCCTTGTTGTAAGTTAAAATGCTCATATTAAAATCAATTAGCATTCTGTTTTCTCATATATTTACTACTATGCACCCTTACCTCTGATGCCAATCTTTAAAAACTCCAATAAATATGGCATCAAATATATAACAAATAATAAGCAGGTACATTTGAGACCATCTTCTCGTTACTTGCTGTATACTCTTTCCAATCCATCACTCAATGGAAATAAACACTATTTGGTTGTTTTGAAAACATTTATGAAGAACTTGGAACTTGCATTGAGCTTTAGCAGCCTGGAATACCTAAAACTTCTGTAGATTACTGATAAGAGAATTTAACATTTTTGTAGTTGCAGTCTATCCATAGCACCAACTGTATAAAGTTATGTGTGAAATTATGTGTATGAAATTGTGTGTGAATGTATTGAGATTTATTTTTCATATCTTCACTGGATATGCTGTCTTCAAACCTTTGGCCAAAAAAGTAAAACTAACCCAATTTGATCCAACCTTCAATGCCCAATTTAACTTTTATTTTCTAAGAAAGGATTTTCCCAAATAATATAACTCTCATTGTTTTTCTTATAAATGCTTAACATAATTTAATATTTGAAGCTCTCATTT
The DNA here is from genome assembly GCF_001458135.2 of Marmota marmota marmota. Taxonomy (NCBI): domain Eukaryota; kingdom Metazoa; phylum Chordata; class Mammalia; order Rodentia; family Sciuridae; genus Marmota; species Marmota marmota. Next base: position 10,853,215 of record NW_025999924.1, on the reverse strand, counting down.
TGGCATTTTATCAAACTTCATATTAACAATGTGCCTAACTTTTTTGTTTTGATGGTACTAGAGATTGAACCCAAGGCCTGGTATATGCTAAGCACACACTCTACCACTGAGCTATGCCCCCCACCCCCAACCCCGCCACCATAGTTCTTTTATTATGTTTTTTTCTTCTTTAGATAGATTGTAAACTTCTAGAGAAAAATGACTATATGCCATAATTTTTCTGGGTTCCTTGAACTGTAACCACTCAACAGTAGGGTGAATGCTGACAGAATAAATGAGACCAGCCAACATGGTTGTCTTTGACTATACCAAGGGGTTTGGAGTGTTTATTTAAATGTGTATGCATGTATTTAAAATTGCTAATTTTGAAGTGTGGTCACTAAATAGCAACTTAAATGCAAAAATAAAAACTTACTAAAATAATCCAACATTAGTAACAATTATAAACCTTCAGCCTTATATATGTAACTCTATACACCATTAAGTTAACTCTAATATCACTGTATTCATTTGCACTTTTGGTATAGGTTCAGATTCTCTGTTTTTTGTTTTCCTTCCCTTGGAATGAGGTAGAAAGTTACTAAGGACAAAAGTTAGTCTTTGATATATAGGAATTTCTCAGATTATACAGCCAAATATTCTTTCAAAGTTTGCCAGAAGTATTTGATTAACTGCTGTGATCATGAGGCTTAAACAAAAGAGACTTCTGCTCTCTTCACCAACGAAAAAAATTAACCTAAAATCTAACAATATTTTTAAAGATAGGGTCGCTGATTTATTGGTTTGTTTATTTTCAGTCTATCTATGCAAAGGCCATTTTAGAAAGACCCAACTAGAGGTCAGTTCCCCTCCCTTTCTTCTTAAATTACACCTGCAGTTCTTTGGCAGAGAGATCAGCAAGAGAAAAGCCTGAAACCACTGAGAATTATTTCCCTTGTATTTAAATGATAAAATGATGCCTTCCTACAACTAGAGTCAGACTTTTTCCCATACATGATATGTCAAAAGAGTAGAATTTCCTAAATAGAAAGTTAATAAAATTGATTCTATCCCTGGTTTAGCATGAATTAGTATGTGACCTTGGATAAGTCACTTTGCCTTGCTAGTTTTCCTTTAATTGTTTAACTTTATTTACTTATTTATTTAATGTGATGCTGAGGATCAAACCCACTTCCTTACATGTACTAGTGTAAGGCACAACCCCAGCCCTCCTTTAATTTTTTAATAAATTGGATCATATTGCCTTTGAGTTCTGATATAGTTCTAAAACTCTGTGAAGCTGATTCATGGGTGAAATTGCTCTTTGAAGGAGCTGAGAGACTCTAATAACAAAATGTTCATTATGCATGAAAAATCAGTTATTACTTTCCCATTTTGAAGACATAAAACCTGCCCCCCACCTTTGTTTCTCATACATCCCTTTTGGAAAATGGTAAAGTCTGAGAACCTTCAAGAAGAAAGAGCTTATGGTGTTCTGCCATAATGATAAATAAATAAATATTGGTGTAAGAAACTACATAGAAGATGTCTAAACAGAATTTCTCTAGAGTTACCAGCTATGGCAATTCATGTATTCTCATGAAAAGATGAAGATTTAATCTTTGATTTTGCTATAAAAATTAGAAATTTTTGGTACAAAACTGTTGGACTTTAAGATTTCTCCAGAGGTACTTCTAAATACAACTGCAAAATGAAGTTTTGTGTTGAAAAAGTGTGCACACACCTAGGACACGTGCCTGAATTTGACTGCCAGGATAATTTCTGCACCTGTGAAAGACACAGTGCACCAGAACTATCATACAGAATGCCAAGTTGTGTCTCCTGGGAGAGTGCTGCTAGTAAAAGTCTCCTTTAAGGAAAACACTGTATTGATGGCGATGCAACTCAGGTGGAGTTTTCTTGTTTTGTTTTGTTTAGGTCTTCTTACTGCTGATCTTGTCTCCATATTTGTCATAGATACCTGCATTTCCTGAGTTTGGTCAGCTGTAAAAGAGCAAGAAGTAAAAAAAAAAAAAAAATCATCAGAATCATTTCAACTGCTGGGAAAACCAGAGCAATGCTGGCTGTTAAAAGCTGTTAATTGCAGTTTACAAAAGAGAAATCCCTTATCTTTGAAAGTTCACTTGCTTGAATGACTCATTCTTCCTGGGAGGGATTAATGCTTAATTAGAAAAAGATGCTAAACAATCCAATGTGCTTCCTGAATGAAAACCTCACCTTAGTTTTAAAAAATCTTAACAAGGTAACATGCTAATTATTTAATGAATGATTTGTGCTGAGAACTAGAGATATGTGTTAAAATAGCAGCTTATCGCGTTTGGCACGGCTCCCAGAAATCAGTCCACTGACTGCTCTAGGATTTAGTGCCAAGCCTGTTTTTTGTTGTGCTTTGTGCTTGGTTTTGTTTTCCCACCTTTGGGTGTAAACATGTTTGTCAAGGTGTGCTGTACCTTGGGAGAGGAAGCATAGAGGGGAGGGTAAGGCTGGTGGTGGTCCAGGAGGTGAGGGTGGGGAGGAACTGGAGAGAGAAGAGGAAGAAAAGGAAGCCAGAACTCCATCTTAACTTTTGTAGTATAAATGCATTTTAGTGACTAATACCTGGAAATAGCTATACTCCAACGTTCCTGCAGGATGTAAGGAAGTTAGGGTGGCATGTACATGTCAGTGAAAGGTACAAGGCTTTGCAAGCCCAACTTCACACTTTGCTTGGCTGTCAAAGGGCTTTCTCCTTCACAACAATACCCCAATGTTTTGGTAGGCCGACTCCAGTTCACTTAGTAAGTGGGGAAGCATGGGTGGAATGCCAGGTATGTCTACAGAGCAAAGCAGTGCAGGCAGGCTGACGCCAGGAGAGAATAGGCAGGTACCTATTGAGTTACAGGATTTCTACAAATCTAATCCGCATGTAATGTGAGACTTATTACAGAGCCAGCCTCTGCTGGGGCTGTGAAGTCTGAGGATATGAACAGTCTCAGAAGCAATGATCCCAGTTAACCCGTTGAAACCCAGCTTCAGTTGACCAAAACTGATAGCCTCTTCTTGTCATGCTGTTTTAGGGGGATAATGATTAGAAGTCATTTGCTAATTGTATAAAAATACTCAGACTAAGATATATATACTAGAATTTTAGTATGCCTCCAATACGGTGAACACTCAATTCAGCCACAGCAACAAGGGCTATTTTAAGGACCTCTCTATATAATATGTCTGACACTGGATAGTCTATACATTACTAATGATGAGTATCTATAATTTATAGTACATTTTGGCATGTGATAAGTTTGTTATGAAAATTTAAAATAGCATAGTTATTTATTAGTATTGAAAAAGAGTCCACTTAAGGGGAATAGTTCTTGACATTTTCATTAATTCTAATAATAATGAACTGATTATAATTCATTAAAGAAAGGAAATCAGACCAGTCAACAAAAATAGAAACAGAAGCCTAGGAATTAGAGTCTCAAATTTTATGAGACTCTGTATCATATATTTTTCTTGATGACCAACTATCAAAATTCTTTGGAAATGGGTAAAGAAAAATCAAAATGTTGTTTCTATAATTAATACACAATCTTAAGAATTCTTTAAATCAAGTTGGATAGATTTTAAATGATCAGTCATCAAGACTTTCCATAATTATACAGTGATAAGAAAACCCAGAAAATTATTCATTTTGGTGATGTAATTGTGATAAAACCCTGACCATAACACAAAAGCCCACATTACAAAATATTCTTAAGACTGAGACGCTAATAACATTTGTCTCCAATATTCTACTATGCAAGGCTTCAAATTACATTTGTGTTTCTTACCTGTAGATAGCTCTTCACAGGTATTTGTGTTCATTACTATGTCTAGATACCTTGAGTAAATCAGCAACTTCTACTTCTAGAGTTTCATTTATTAACAATATACAAAAAAAAAATCAATGATTTAAAATTCTGTATGTGGATACCAGAATGAATATTTATCATCTCCTGTGGTCTATGCATGTGGATAGGTACTTTAGGCATGTTGGCTTAGTTATTTATACATTCTTATGGTTTCTAGATTTTATGTGAAGAAACTGAGGCACACATCAAGTAACTACTGAATAGGAGTTATAGAGTTTAACCTAGGTCTCAGTGACTTGAAGCCCATTGAGAGTGGAGGTAAATGAGGGAGACAATACAGTGCTATCCAAAAAGGGAAGAAAAGCTAAGAGATGAAAAGAATGTTAGACTTGCAGTCTCTGTGGTGAAAAATGGTTTTGCTAGTTCCTAGTTTCTGAATGGACAAATTGCTGAGTTTCTAAGTGCCTCGGTGTCCTTGTCACTAAATAGGGATGTAAAACTGACATCACAATGCTTGTGTGAGGAATAAGTCCAACAACGCTAGTGGACAGTTATATAGACATGGTGCAGGGAACAATGGTAACATGAGCTTAGCTCTGTCACATAATGTGCATGTCTCTGGGTGTGCGTGAACTGGGTACTGCTCTGACACACATGCTACTTTGTGAGGTGATACTCTGTTTTAAACATGGGTGGGTTAGGAAGGAGAAAAAAACAGAATATCCTCCTGCTCCCGGTGGAACTGCACAGCTCATGCAGAATGTACAGGAGGCGATTGCCTCCGAGCAATATTGCAAGTTAGCTTTTAAGTTAATTTGTGACATTAAAGCCAATCCAATCCTAAATTTGTACACTCCCCTACTCTGCTTGTTTCTTTCAAACCATTGCCAATTTTATTTCTGTTTAACCTTTGCGGTAGATAAGAAGATGCTATTAAATCTTGGACTACTAAGTAGGCCTTTTGAAAGCAGCAGTCAGTATCTATCAAAAGAATGTGGAGAGATATTCTAAGCAGCTTTTTAAAAACCAAGAACATTGATTAGAACTAATAAATTAACCAAAATAGCTTGTTTTAATGGTGCTCCTAATCCCAAAGTTATTAATATCTTTAATGTTTTATAAAGATATTCCCCACCTACTGAGTGATTTTATTGGGTGGTAGTATTCTTTGTTAATTGCTGCCTTGACTTCGGTTTTAATATGTGGTGAAACATTTTTCATTCTCTTTAGGCCAGACACATATTTGGAATGCCAAATATATCTCTATAAATAAATACATATCCATATTTCATAGATACCATATTTAAAATTCCCGAAGAAAATGATTTTTAGAAGAATTTATTTCTTTACTAATTGTGTTCGTTATTAATGAAGCAGAATTAATGCTGGTAAATTAATTTTTTAATTAGTCTTATATTTAAAAGGGAAGACTGGGTTGGAGGTGTAGATTAGTGGTAGAGTTTGTGCTTAGAATGCACAGTGTCACTGGTTAAATCCCCAGCATCAAAAATAAAGATAAAAACATCTTAACAATAAATGGAATCTAAATCTGAATTGTTTAAAATTCAATTTCTTGGTAAGTGTTCTGTTTACACTTGAGAAAATGAGTATTCTATTGTTATTGGGTAGAGTGTTCCATAAATATTAATTAGGTCAAGACAGTTGGTAGTGTCGTTCAAAATTATCATATACTTTTTCACTTCCTATCTACTTGTTCTAATAAGCATTGAGAAAGAGATACTGAAATGTATTCCTGTAATTGCAGTCTATCTCTTTTTGAAGTCATACCTGCTTTTGCTACATGTATTTTAGTGCTTTTTTTAGATGCATAATTGTTTAGAATTGGAATGAATTGATACCCCTTTCATTAGGAAATCACTATTTTATTTCTAGAAATGTTCTTTGATTTAAAGTTTAATTTGTCCTATATAAATACAGCTACTATTACTTTCTTTTTATTTGTGGGGGCATGAGTATAAAATTTTCCTATTCTTTCATTTTTAACCTATGTGTGTCTTTATATTTAAAGTACATTTCATGTAGGCAGCATATGGTTGAGTCTTGTGTTTGATCCAATCTGACATTTTTATGTGTGTAAACCATTTACAGATAATGTGTTATTAATACATTTAGGTTTACATATGCTGTGATTATATTAATTTTACTATGTTCCCTTTTGACTTTTTTCTGACTTCTTTTGAATTCTAATTATGATGCTGATTTATCTCCATTGTTGGTTTATTAATTGTAACTCTTTTTTGCTTAATTTTTTAAGGCTATGCTGTATACGTATTTAACTTATCAGTCTATCTTTAAGTGATATTTTGCTCCTTCATGCACAATATACTCTCATCTCTCCTATCTAAGCCTTTATGTTCTGTCATACATTGTGTTTTTACCTATATTAAAACCATTCCCTATATTAAAAGTTTATTAAAATATTTTGTTACTTAAAACACTTAATTGAATATATATGTGACTTAAATAATTCAAAATTAATTATATGTTTTACTCCTCTAGGTATTTCAGGTATTCATTCATTTGTATTAATCCAGAAAGGATTTCGTCTAGTATAATTTATCCACTTTTTCCCTAGGATCAATTTTTTTTCTGTTTTTAGGATTTCTCTGAATCTTTTTTGTTCAGGTTCCTAGTGATTGCTTCTTTCAGCTAGCATGAGAATTTATTTTGCTTTAGTATTTGAAAGATATTTTTGCTGGGTATAGAATTCTAGGTTTGACAAATGTCCTTTCAGTACTTTAAAGAATTTGTTCCACTATCTTCTCATTTGTAATGTTTTTAATGCAAAATATGCTTTTGTCTTAATGTTTGTTCCTTTACTATATAATATGCTTCACTTCACCCCATGGCTGCTTTTAAGATATCTTTTTCACTGTTTCTAATTATAAAGTACCTTAATGTAGCTCTTATTGTTTCTCATGCTTAATATTGAGTATCCTAGATTTAAGGGCTTATTGTTTTCATTAGATTTGGAATAGTTTGGGTCATTATTTCTTAACATATGTTTTCCTTATTTCTCTGCTCTTGAGGCCCTCCAATAATAAATGTGAGTCACTGGAATGTATCCTCCAGAACACTGGATTTCTATTTATTTTAAAAACTTATTCTCCTTTTCTCTGTATTTCATTTTGGAGATTGTCAATTGCCACATTCTCAAGTTGATCAATCTTTCATTTTGCAAAAGCTAATCTGCTATCACAACAAATTGTTTTTATTTCAAAAATTTGTTTGTATCTCAAAAAGTTGATTTGTTTATTTATGTCTTCCATATCCCTGCTTAAGTTTTGAACATATAGAACACAGTTAAAATATCTGTTTTAATGTTTTATGTGCTAATTATAGCATCTTTGTCAGCTCTGGGTTACTTTCAATATTGATTATTGAATAATTGATTATTCTTCTCATTTTAGGTTTTATTTTCTTACTTCTTCACATTTCTGAGTATTTATGACTAGATTCCAGACATTGGAAAAATTTGCCTAGATAGGTGAGGGATAGTTTGTATTGCAATAAATTATTCTTAAACTTTTTTCTTAAATGCTAAACTACTTGGAAATAGTTCAATGATTTGGGTAATGATTTATGAATTCAAGGTAGATTTTGAGAAATATTTATCTCAGGGCCAACAGTTCTTCTCAGGGAGGTCTTACTGATTATTCTACTTAATATCCCTTGATCTGTGAGTTTTTCCAGAGTGGATGGTAGTAACAGATATCAGTGGACTTTGTTCTAATCATTTCAGTGGTTCCTTCCCTAGCCTGAGGTAGTTTCTCCACAAGCAGGTGATGATCAGTACTCTGCTAAATATTTAGCTGTTCCTCTGTTGGTATCTGAGTTTCTCCCTCTTTTTTTTTTTTTTCTTTTTTAAGGATCCGCATCTTTATATTATTTATTAAAATTCTCTTTTTATTAAATTTTCTAGACAGCTTGATCTTTTTTATAATTTACACAGAACAAAGTACATGTTTAAAGTATTTACAAATTGAGGCTTTGACATTCGCAAACACCGATCACCATAGTCAACACAATGACCACATGTCATAGCTCCTCAAAGCTTCCCTGTGTCCCATTTTTTTTGAGAGAGAGAGAGAGAGAGAGAGAATCTTTTAATGTTTATTTTTTAGTTTTCAGTGCACAAAACATCTTTTATTTTATTTTATTTTTTATGTGGTGCTGAGGATCAAACCCAGCACCCCATGCATGCCAGGCCAGCACCTTACCACTTGAGCCACATCCCCAGCCCCCTGTGTCCCATTTTTAAATGGTGATAAAATTTGCATGACATAAATTTTCCTATTTAACCATTTGCGTGTGTATAGTTTGCCAGCATTAAGTATATTCACATTGTTAAGGAAACTCTTACCACTCCCCAACTCCAGAACTTTTTCATATTCCCAAACTGAAAGTCTGTGCGGTTTTAACACCAACACCCCATCCATCCCCTTCCCCGGCCTCTGGGGAAAGCGATCTTTCTATTTCCTGTTTTCTTTAATTGGACTACTCTAAGAACCTCTTGTGGGAGGAGTCAGACAATGTTGGACTTCTGTGACTGGCTTATTTCACTTAGCATATGTCCTCAGGATTCATCCACGCTATACTATGTGTCTGTTTTAATAGTGAATGATATTCCATGGTGTGATATATTTGGTATGATAATCTCAAACTGCAGTATCAGCAAGCCCCAGCTCCCAGTCAGCCAGGATCAGGAGAGTAAAGAGTGTGTTGTGCTGTTCAGTAGGTTGGGTGCATTCAAAATGTTTTCTACAAATTATTTTCAAGTTACAATAGGGTTTATCTGGATGCAAACTCAACATAAGCTGAGAAGCATCTGTACGGTGACTTAAATTGCTTGATTTCCAAATGTTAAACCAACCTTGAATTCCTAGTATAAAGCCCACTTACTATAATGTATAATGTATCAAATACATTGTTTAATTCTTTTTACTAAAATTTTAAGAACATTTATGTTCATGCTTATGAGGGATATTAGTCTGTGGTTTTTTTCAGTGGCTTTGTCTAGTTTTGGTATCAGAGTAATGGCCCCACAGAATAATTTGGGAAGTATGTTCTCCTCTACTATTTACCTGTAAGAGTCTATATAGAACTGAGCTCATTGGTACCTTAGATATTTGGATATAATTCACTGTGAAGCCATCTGGGCATGGAATTTTTTGTTCATTTCCTTTGCTTTTTATGGGAAGATCTTAAACCATAAATTTAATTTATTTAATAGTTACAGAACTATTCCAATTATCTGTTGCTTCTTGAGTGAGTGTTGGTAACCTGTGTCTTTCAAATAATTTTTCTATTCATCCAAGTTTTATATTTATTAGCATAAATTTGTTTGTAATACACCCTCATTATCCTTATAACATCCATAGAATCTATGGTAATATCACCTCTCTTGAGCCTAGTACCAATAATTTGTGTCTGTCTTTTCTATTTCTCTTTTCTTTTTCCTAATTAGCCTGGATAGAGGATTACTGATGTTATTGATTTTCTCAAATAACTACATTTTGGTTTTATTGACTTTTAAAAAATATCTTTCCTATGTCATTAATTTTCACTCTGATTTTTATTCTTTCTTTTCTTTTTCTTTTTCTTTTTTTTTTTTTTTTTAACTGGGGATTGAACTCAGGGGCACTCAACTACTAAGCCACATCCCCAGCCCTTTTTATATTTTATTTACAGACAGTGTCTCAATAAGTTGCTTAGGATTTTGCTAAGTTGCTCAGGCTGGCTTTGAACTCCTGATCCTCCTGCCTCAGCCTCTTGATCTACTGGGATTATAGGCATGTGCTACCATGGCTGGCTATTATTTCATTTCTTCTGCTTACTTTTTGTTTAGTTTCCTTTAATTATTTTCTAGTTCTTAAAGTAGAAAGTAAGGTCATTTATTTTAAACTTTTCTTCTTTTTTATGTAGCATTTCACACTATAGTGTTTTTTTTTTTTTAATTTTTTATTGTTGGCTGTTCAAAACATTACGTAGTTCTTGATATATCATATTCTTTTTTCTTTTAGTGTTCTCCTCTCCAAGGTTCTAGAGAATTTTTGCCACTTTGGTCTTCTGTCCCCTCAATTCAAGAATATCTCCATACTCTTCCTGTTGTGTAGTCTGGAAACTCCTCAAGGTCAAAATCTGAGATAATCATAAAGTTTACCTTTCTTATCCCTTGTCTCTTGGGATCATGATCTTGTTGTGTAATGTCTAGTGTCTAGAAACCCACTGATTCATTTAATATATTTTGTCTTCTGTTTTCTTCAGTCTGGAGGTAAATCCAGGCCCTGTTTAATCATCAGAAGCCAATAAAAATCAATTTCTAAACCAGAGAGAGAAATGCATAGATCATAAAAAATGGAAATGTTCTTGACAATTATTAGTTTCTCATTGTATAGTTAAGCATATCAATGTACAAGAAATTAAATAATATTGAGAATGTCACATGCAATTACTCATTTTGTTGGAATTGTTTTTGTTGTTACCATTGTGTTTTAGTATCAAGAATTTATTCTTGAATGTCTTCTTGTTCCTATACCCTAGAATTTATGTTTCATTTATCTATTTATCTATTTTACCCAGAGATAAATTTGAAAGGAATATTTTCCTATCTCCAGTCCTTAATTTTCCTATAATGAAACAGAACTGGAGAGCTTATCATATTGTGTAGAACATGGAAGCTACTATGGATATAGCAAAGGAAGAGAACTGGATGACTGTCAGTTGCCTTCTGGTGAACGATATACCCTAAACTAGAAGCAAAAAAATCAGATGTCAGCCTTGGGAAATAGGTTTACTATGCCAACTACAGTTTAGTCCTACTTAAAAACTAAAACTAAGGTGGGTATAGTAGTGTACCCTGTAATTCCAGCATCTCGGGGGACTGAAGTAGGAAAATCACAAGTTTGAGACCAACTTCAGCAATTTGGTAAGGCCCTAAGCCTCTTAGCAAGACCCTGTCTCAAAAAATAAAATAAAATTAAATTAAATTAAAAAAGAGGGCTAGGAGTATAATCAGTGGTTAGGTGCCCCTGTGTTCAATCCCCAGTACAAACAAAACCAAACTAATACTAAAACAAGAAACCTCCCATGTAAAGAGAAATCCCAAGAGAGACATCAGCTTAAGGGAGTAAAAAGTTATAAACTAATTATTGGCTTACAAAAATAAAAAATAAAAAGGAAAACATATCTATTCTCATGTTTTTGCCTAGGATAATTAATAGCTCCCTAAACACAGGCCCATACTAATTATATATAAAATGTTAAGGAATGATGGACAAGTAAATAGGAACTGATGAACAATGCTCATGCTTGGAAACAGCTTATTTCAACATCTTGCTATTTTATCAATTCTTTCTTCTAGAATCCTTCTAATTTAAAAAAAAAAAAAAAACCTCAAAAATACTGATTCATGCTGGGTGCAGTGGTTCACATCTGTAATACCAGTAATTCCGGAGGCTGAATCAGGAAGATCATATGTTCCAGGCCAGCTTCAGAAACTTAGCAAGACCCTGTCTCAAAATAAAAAAAAAATAAAGAGGGCTGGAGATGTATCTCAGTGATAGAGTGTCCTTGAGTTTAAATCCTGGTACTAAATAAATATGACATATTAGATCTCTAATGGACAAATATTAGAGTTACCCTACCCAAGGTATTTATTTAAAGGCAGAAACTTGATCATTCTAAGGTAGCATTTCCAAAACTATATTCCATGATCATGGCATGAGATTTAAAACAAAACAAAATAAAACTTTTCAAGTCATTATGCTCCTTCTTAAATTCAAAACTCTTTTATAATGGTGGGGTTTTCAGTCTTTTAATCATTGGTGGGCACTGCATTTTTGAGATTTATATAAGCATGCTTTCCCAAATTTGTCTACAGAACCATTATTTCAGGAAAACTGTCCTACGAAAAATAAAACTGGGAAAAGTTCACCTGTGAAGTAAATTCCACAGTAGTTTGGTGAGGAAGTATTTTTGAGACTAAGAACTATTTTTGAGACCATAAGAGGGCTAACAAGTTCAGTCCTTATCAAGGCAAGCTTCTGTGATTTGTCAAGTAAGTAGTTTGAACGCTGTCTTTCCAAAAGGGTTTCATGAATACCACACTCAAACAAGAGAAGGGAATAGAACATTTCTACCCAAGCAGAAACTATTACCTATAAGTTATAGAACACTGAAATTGTGTTGCTGGGGAGGGAATAACAGGGAAAAGCTTTAGATGGGTGGCATAAGGAGGTGGAATTAGGGGTTCATTTTCATTTCCTTCTAAACTAATTGCCTAAGGAGCTTTTTATTCCATCAGGAAGTACACTTACAAATGGCCTTCTTGACTTTTGCTAATCACTTTATTAATGCTTTAGCCAGATTTTAAAATATGCAGACATATTAATATCTGAGGAGAAAAACCTTTATTGTCCATAAATTACAAATTTACTATCTCAATTGCAGTTGAGTTTTAATGTTTCCTTTCCAGAAAAACTCTAGTGTATGTTCTTCGGGGAGCAATTCTGTACTCCTAAGGGAATGAGCTGAATGACCTAATGGGTCCTTCCATCTTTAATTTTTGTAATTCAGGAAAGCCTCATAAAACACAAGCTTCCTTTGTGAATTAACTTTTCTCTGAAAGTATTGAAGCCACTTTCTTGCTCTCTTTGGAAGTACTTTAAAATGTTTAACAATATTAGAAATATTTACTGGACCCATATTGAAAAACACCAGCTACATTACACTCAATGGTTCAAGTATAATTCTTCCAAAAGACAGGACCTCTTCACTCTCTTTCCAATTATAGGAAACTATCTACTCATAACACAAAGATATATAGTTTTAGGAAGAAAGGATCTAAAACAAAAATAAAATCATATTAACAATCAGTTATGGAATATCTTTTATGCATAAAGTATGGTGCTAAAGTATCAGCTGAAATCACAAAGCATTTACTGAAAACTCAAAAGAGGAATCACACTCCTATTTGAAAATTGCTGGTAAATGTAATAAAGTATATCTAATCATTTTATTAAAAATTTAATATGGGCCAACGAACATGAAAGAATTAGCAGAAATATTCCATGGCTCTTTATCATGAATATTTACTATTACAACAGAACAAAAAACTTAAGGTTCTGAAGTAATTAGTGACAACAATGAATCATGTATTTCAAATCTGTGGTAGTTCTGTTGGAGATACAAGGCTGGGAATATGCATAAAGAAGATGGACCAAGAAATCATTTGTAGCTCCTATCCCTACTTTTCCAAAAGGGGTAGTCAAAAGATGAAACAGTTAAGATTAGAATTCTTTTCATAGGCCTTTGAAAAGAGGATGGGGTTTCTGTGAACTATAATATCATCTGCAAAACTGTGTATGTGTGCCTTTGCGGTTTTGCTAGTGATTGGTGACTTTTATGACAAATTCATAAGTATTTATGACACTAATCTGTGAAGTAGATATTATACTTATATTGTTACAATGCTAAACCAACATGAAAATTAATTGAAATAACATAAACTATAACACTCAAAATAAAACTATTCAGATGATACTAATGAGTAAATAGTTGTTCTGTAGCTTACTTTATAGAAAATGTGAAATGACTTCCAATTGCACGTTAGTAAATAATTTTTAATACCTTTGATAATGGTAAACATGTAATAACTTAAATTTTACAATATGTCTCCCAAAAGTTCAGATATAAAGCTACAACAAATAGGTATGACTTTCTTTTTTTTTTTTTTTTTTTTTTTTTTTTT
>NW_025999924.1:10833554-10838794 GCF_001458135.2 Marmota marmota marmota | reverse complement strand
TTTTTTTTTTTTTTTAAATTAGAAGGATTCTAGAAGAAAGAATTGATAAAATAGCAAGATGTTGAAATAAGCTGTTTCCAAGCATGAGCATTGTTCATCAGTTCCTATTTACTTGTCCATCATTCCTTAACATTTTATATATAATTAGTATGGGCCTGTGTTTAGGGAGCTATTAATTATCCTAGGCAAAAACATGAGAATAGATATGTTTTCCTTTTTATTTTTTATTTTTGTAAGCCAATAATTAGTTTATAACTTTTTACTCCCTTAAGCTGATGTCTCTCTTGGGATTTCTCTTTACATGGGAGGTTTCTTGTTTTAGTATTAGTTTGGTTTTGTTTGTACTGGGGATTGAACCCAAGAGTGCTTAACCAATGAACCACATCCCCATACCTTTTTATTTTGAGACAGTGTAGTTGCTGAGCACATCCCTAAGTTGCTGAGTTTGATTTTGAATTTGCGATCCTTCTGCCTCAGCTTCCTGTGCTGCTGGTGTTACAGGTGTGCACTATCATGCCCGGCTAGGCATTTCTTTTTGTATGGGCTTTGGAATGGCATTTCCAGGTTTAAAGAATGAGTTCAACAACAGATGACCAAATACATAAAATTTAGCATGGATAAAATAGAATATCATTCAGCCATAAAATGGACAAAATTGTAATATATGCTGTAGCAAGTATGAATCTTGAAGAAATAATGCGAAGTATATAAACTAAACACAAAAGGACATGTAGCATGATTTCACTTAAATAAAATACATAGAATAGGCAAATTCATAGAGACTGCAAGTAGGTTAGAAGTAATTTTAGGCTAGAGAAAGGGGGGTTGGGAAGTTATCACTTAATGGTTCTAGAATTACTGTTTGGGTGATGAAAGGGTTTTAGAAATGGATATGGTGATGGTTGTACAACATTATGGATGTAATTAATGCTACTGAATTGTACACTTAAAATGGATAAAATGCCACATTTTATTTTATGTATATTTTGCTACAACAAAAATGCTGAAAAAGTAATTAAGAATCTTCATGATTTGCCTTAGTATAGAATTGATTATAGTTCAATTGTTTCATCCTGATAATTAATCTAGGATATTATAAAACATTTATAAAATCCATCTACTCAGTAGACATTGACCTTGAGGGTCTCTTGCTTTGATTACTAGCCTAATTTTTGAGAAATACAAGAAGAAATAATGAATAAAATATCAGTGGAAATAGAAAATGAAATGGGATACAAGCATGCAAAAGACATTTTGACACATATAGGCAGTGGATTAAAGCACAATATTTTCCAAGGCAATGAGAAAATCTACCTTCCAGTTTTGATTCTGTGGCTTTCTACATTTAGTAATTTTTTGGATCTTTCTCTTCTCACTTATGAAATAGAAGGACTAGATATGTCTATTTTTAAAGTTGATTTTAAAGTGTTAAAATTATTTGAATTTAGTCCAAGGCATTTTGATCCAAAGATAGATTAATTATTAAATCCAAATATTTAAATAAGATTTTGATAAAATCCAAATTTCATATTAGTTTTTGTCAGCTAATAATTTTATAGACTAGAAATTTGACACTGTCATTTAACTCTAACAGCGTCACTTTTTGTGTAGATTTATTTCAGAACTTAAAACATAAGTTGATAATTATATTAAGATGCTTACAAAATGCTCTATCAATATATTCTCCTAAGAAAAGGGTGTAGAAATTAAGTTTAGGAACTATATAATATAACCAAATGGTACACCATATGTTCAAATTGCATTTTTGACCACATTACCAGTCAATGTTGAAAATATTAATTAATCAAAAAGATTACTGTCAATTATGTTCTCCTTAAGCCAACGACTTCCCTCTGACAGAATCTCAAATATAATTTCTGATAAATTTTAGTGTATAATCACTATTTAACAATACTGATGAATAAAGACAATTATAATTTACAAACCCCTGCTCCTTTTTTGTTTGCTTTTTGTCTTTTCTGTAGTAGGGATAGGAGAACCCAGGACCTCCCACATGCTAGGCAAGTGCTCTTCCACTGAACTACATCCCCAGCCCAAACTTCCACATTTGACTTTCTAAGTTTGACTTGAAAGCATATTGTTTCATGGTATATTTTATCCATGAAACTGGGTTTAGTCCTTAGCACCACATTAAAAATAAATAAAATAAAGGCATTCTGTCCATCTACAGCTACAAAAACTATATTTTTTTAAAAAAATGGAGTTCTGCACCCATATGAAATTTGTAGGGATGAACAAGCTATTAAAGAAAATCAAGAATAGGGATGCTAGCAATGTCAGCAACCAAGAAAGCACAGGCAAATAGAGTCTGGCTGGATACCACAGAGTGCAGAATCCTGAAAAGGGTGTTGGAGTTTAAATGTGGATGCATCTCATGTGAGACAATTCTATGTGTACATAACTTAAATAATCACCTGTGTGCAGTATTTGGAATATATAAGGATGCTCATTGTTACAATATGGGGAACAATATAAATGCACATTCATACTATGTGCTTTTTATGCTACAGTAAAGAAAAACCTACATCTGTACATCCTGGCAAGGAAAATTCTCCACACCATATTATTTTTTAAATTCAAAGAAACAGTAGACTTTTTATCCTAAATATTTAAATTTTAATTGCTTACCATAAGAATGTATTTATATATTCCTCATACAAATACAAATATCTAAGAGAAATCTGCTTTGTCAACCACTTTAGTGAAGTGTTCACTGAAAGAAGCAACTGATTTTGTTGTCACTATTTGAAAGAGAGAGGAAGTTTATTATTTGCACCCTCACAGACATAAATTGTAAGCAACTCCAAAGAAGCCTGGAATGAAGGACTAGCTTTTCCCTCAGAAGAGATAAACATCTGTTTCGAAAGACAGTGCCTATTCATTACATGCTTATTCTGTCAGAGACAGTGTTAGTCTCTGTGGCTACAGTGATTCCTGAAATATTCTTTAGAATATCTTATGATTTATAGCAAGTTGATACTTTTTATTCACTCACTGCAAAATAAACAAATATGCTTAATGATGTATAGTAATCCTTTAACTTTCTTCAATAATGATTTTTTTTTCATGGTAGAAAAATAGGCACATTATTGTGTGCCCATTGGGACAAAAAGAGGTATAGATATATTCAAATTTAAAACTTAAAACAAGATATTTTAAAAGGCAATATTGAAAGAGTCTAATAAGCTGCAATATATTATTTGAAAACTATCTCAGTTATCTAGACATATGATGCTGTTAAAGAATCTACCCATCTAATAGATAAATTTTTATAGAGAAACTGCATTTCTAGTCAGCAAATATTTCCCAGAAGAAGATAAAGAAAGCTATTTTAAGAATAAATATGGCTTCTTGTTGGTCCTCTTTTGAGCTTATGTTAGAGAATCAACAACTATGTAAAATTCCAAATTTATCTTTAAAATGAAATTACTCAACAGTAATCAGCTTCCAAAATGATTCATAAGACTCAAGAAGGGAGTGGGGAAAGGCAAGGGGAATACAAATCCAGCGTGCTGTGAAGATACTCCACCCCACCCAGCTCTCTCACATGTGTTCTTCCTTTAAAAGGCAAAAACACAAACTGGTAAGGCTTCCAAATCCACTTTCACAAGGAGGAAGCACTTGCTATGACACAGGAAGCACTACTGTAGTACTTGTCAGTGAGCACTTCCAGAATGACCTGAGAAGGCAATGGGTAATGGCAGATGATAGAAAATTTTTCAATTTTCAATTTCAGGTATAACCTTAGTCCCTTGGTTTTCAAGTTTTAGATTCAGGTGACCTGTCACAGTTTTAAATCTATAATAAAGGAAGTTTATTATTTGCAGTTTTTCTCTACTTTGTGTACATATGTCATCTTTATGTACATATGTTCATAATGAAAATGTCCTGCATACAGATTTAGAAATAATTCAATAAAGCCATAACTATATCATTTCAATTTCTTCTTCATTTTCTTCAAATTTTTAGTCATTTTAATTTTAGTTGGTTCTATTTGTTATATATGTACATATATAAACAAAATATAAATACATATATTATGTTCCTTTTGTACAATAATATGAAATGATTGCATAATGTTAATAAAAATTTATGCATATTCAAGATTCAGAATTCTCTAAATTCTTCTTGAACTCTGTTACTCTCTTGAATAACTTACAAGTTTTTATTTTGTATTATTTATGTGTGATTAGTAAATATTGGATTCATTAAGTATCTATGAATGAAAATGAATGAGTGAATATTGAGTCTCCTAATGGGTGGCAAAGTAGTTTATTTGCTACTGAATTAATTTTTCCAAGTAGCAGTAAATAGGTATGCATAACTAACACTGTCAATATTTGTTGAACATATTTATAAGAATGAAAATTCAGTTTCAATTCATTTATTTGTAAAGGACAAAACCAAAATGCAATTTGTCAGGGCACTTGATTCTTCCAATCAAATAAACATCACAACAAAATTTTAATTACTGGTATATCTCACAAATTATATCAGAGATTAACATTTTATTTTGCCAAAATGCAAAACCTATTAGCATTGCATATAATGCATAGATATACAAGTTCTTATTCCTCGAAAGGTTTTAGAATAAAAATAAAAATAATCAGTAATAAAATATGGATATAAAATGTTAGTCATTGTTATAATTAAGGTAAATTAAGCTGATAAGCTCTTATAATATTGGCCTAAGATAAAAAGTATTATTTTTGTCTTAAATAAGAATTGATATTTTTTGCTGCATGAATCCAATAGATAATTGTTTAGTTCTACACTAAGTAGGAGGATGTATTCTTGATTAAAAATGAAAAACATAAATCCAGTATGTTTTTAGTAGATGTTTACTTGAGTTTATACTTCAATTACTTTGTTATTTTAAGTAAATTTGTTAGTAACTTTTAAATCTGTAGTAGTTTTAGTGTAAATGGAAAACAAAAAAAAATTAAATTAAGTGTTATAAAGTTTCTATTTTCAAAACATTGACATACCCTCTTACTACTTCTTTTAAATTTTTTTTGTAGTTGTAGATGGAAAGAATGCCTTTATTTTATTTGTTTCTCTTTATGAGGTGCTAAGGATCAAACCCAGTGCCTCACATGTGCTAGACAAGCACTCTGTCATTGAGGTATAGACCCAGCGTGCTTACTTCTTTTTTGAGAAAGAATGTTCAATATTCATGTGTAAAATGATCACTTTTTTTTTTTTTTTTTTTTTTTTTT